>NC_142569.1:30096388-30251111 GCF_041283825.1 Pyrus communis
TAGACCGCCCATTGGGTGATCAAATCCGAATTCCTCCTCAGCGTCGCTCAGCAAGTCTTGAAATGCAGGGTGGTTGAGGAATGATATAGGAACAACGAACCGCTGCTTCTCACTCTCGCCAACATAAACTGGAAAATAACCTTTAGGGACATCTGCTAAATTATATGACGCTCCTTGACTTGAATTTGAAAAAGATCGCCGAAAAAGTTTCTTAGCAGGAATCACAGCTGGAAGACGGAACCCCATGTTGTAAATCTTGGGAGTAAAGACTTGTAATCAAGTTTACAGAGACTTGAAGAAGATCACAAGGAATTTTCGGAACAAGGAAACTTATACTGAGAAGTTGTAGACTTACTTTGGTGGTCATAAACCTATGCATTCATATGGTATATATGGTTGAAAAGTCTTGTAAAATATCCTCATGTATTGAGGAAAACATATGGTGAAGACAATCCGGATGGGGTATAGAAGGGAACAATAGCTCATGAGGGATCACATGGTTCTGTCTTCCCATCAATCCTTTAGGCAAAATATACGGATCAAATTAACAATTTCTCTTTCGGTCACATATTTTTGTTTGTTAGGAGGCAGATGTATGAAGTCTCAATCACTACCAAGGAGTGTTGGTGATGAATAGGAAGACCGAGCCATGTGAACTTTGATCCAATGCTATATGTCTCTTAAAAATCCCAAATCAATTGCCTCAAGACCACTCACATCAACTACTTGAGATATTATTTGACAGATCGGTCCTTTTATTTTTTTTCTGTTTGGACATGAAATAAAAAGCAAATTAGTTACCAAGTGGTTCAAAAACTTGAATGTTTAATTAGGCAGCTGAAGAAGAAAATGCCTTGTCTTCAGTATGTCTGTGATTTTCTAGGCTTATATTTATCCTTCCAAAAGGCTTCAATTGTTTATTTTAGTTTTAATCTGACATCTGATTTTGCCTGAGCTGATGTCTTTTCATTGCATCCATCCTGGTGGCTTTTCACCAATGATTTTAGTTAACAGATGGCTTTTGACAGGCCAATTTATCTATAAGTACAATTATACATACATATGATAAGAGTAAGAAGCAAATTAAAAGCACGATTCTTCTAATTCCCAACTCCTAATCATCTCAAATCTTTCTTTTCTACAAGCTGAGTAATTAATTGAAATTTACATTGTTGGTTTTCTTGTTAAGAAATTTTAAGCGATGGGTTTCCGTTTGCCTGGTATTGCTCATGCTAAGAGAAACAAAGTACCTTCGAAGGCCTTGGACGTTCCTAAAGACTATTTTGAGTCTATGTTGGGGAGGGCCCAAATAAGCTAAGCGATATGTGATTCCCATCTCATACTTGAACCAACCTTTATTCCAAGATTTGATAAGTCGAACTGAAGAAGAATTTGGGTATGATCATCCCATGGGTGCTATCACAATCCCGTGCAGTGAAGATACCTTGATTTCACCTCTTGCTTCAGTGTATAAGAAGAAGGTTACGTAGGCTTCATTTATTGGCTTGTACAAAAGCGAGTTGCCTACTCGGACAAATTTTTGGTTCCAATTTTTGCATCTTCCGACGGAAGAGGCTTTTGATAAATTCATTAGATACAATTTCAAACCCTTGGGAGCTGAGGATAAAAGTGGCCAGCCCAACAGATATAAATTTATTGACACCACGGCCAGCAGGTAATATGAACTTGAAACATGTCAAACATTTGTACTTATTACTTGTTCTGCAAAGATAGTTGAGAATATGCTACTTTCCTTCTTCCCTCGGTCATTTACACTTTCTTTAATTCTTTTTTTTGTATTGGCCATGAAATATCACTATTCACCACAGGGAGTAAATTAATTTGCATACAAGTAACATTCTTTGATCTCACCTAATCAATAACAGTACTAATCAATGCTTAATCCTATGTGAAACGCGTTGATGAATCAAGTCAGAGCATTAATCCATTGCTACTAATTCTTGTGTACTTTCCTAATAGATTTCCAAATGAAAGGCTAACGAGGTTGTAAATGAGTTCTTGTATACTCAATTATGCCATTGTTGTCTTTATACCGGCTACACTCACTAGCCTTGCGAGGATACCATTAACATGACCATTAGAAGTGCACGTCATTTATGTGCTCTAAACACCTAAGCTAAGTACCTTGAGTGGGCTAGCCCGAATGGAAGCAGGGTTAGGGGGAAGGATTTAAGACTCTGCTGGAAACAACGAGCTTTTTATACGTTTTAAACATTTCTAAATGTCATGGGAAATTTTCATGTTCAATCATACACCTCAAGTATTAACAAATTGCAGTCGCAATTAGACATGAAGGAGAATACTCCTACTGAAAAATTTGACTGCTATCTAGCACATTAATATACTAATAGCTATTTAAAGAGATCTATTGAAAACTTAACTATGAGAATCTGTTGAAGAAATTTATCCATTTACAAAATCCTATTCCAGGGGGACAATAATTCTTTATTGTAAGGAAGCTATGAATATTACTACAGTCTCCATTTACATAATCGATTCTTGGGGGACAATATTTCTTTATTGTAAAGAAGCTATGAATATTACTAGAGTCTCCATTTACATAATCGATTCCAGGGGGACAATATTTCTTCCTCCTGGATCAAAAAAATTGAAAAAAAATTGTACAAGATGGGGATATGTCTGGTGTACAAAATTGTAACAATCACAAAGTTGATGTAATTATTCTCCATTAAATATCCAGTCTCACAATGCACTCAAGTGGGAAATGAGATCAATGAAGGTATCTTGTCTGCAGGGAATTGTTAAACCGCCCATTTAGTGATCATATCCGAATTCTTTTTCAGCCTCACTTAGCAAGTCTTGAAATGAAGGCTGATTGACGATGGATATAGGAACAACGAACCGCTGCTTCTCACTCTCGCCAACATAAACTGGAAAATAACCTTTTGGGACATCTGCTAAATTATACAAAGCTCCTTGACTTGAATTTGAAAAAGACCGTCGAAGAAGTTTCTTAGCAGGAATTACAGCTGGAAGACGGAACCCCATTGTTGTGAATCTTGAGAGAAGACTGGTAATTGAGTTTATATAAACTGGAAGATCTCAAGGAACTTGTGAAACAAGGAAAATTAGACGTCATGTTGTATACTTAATTTGGTGGTCATTAACCAATGAGTTCATACGGTATATATAGTTGAAGAGACTTGTACAATATCCTCTATTGGAGAAAATATATGGCGAAGGCAATCCGGATGGGGAATAGAAGGGAACAAGAGCTCATGAGGGATCAAATGGTTGTCTTCCCGTGCTTAAAGGCCCTTTAAGAAAATATGTGGATCAAATTAACTATTTCTCTTTCCATCATTTATTTTTGGAGAAATTAGGTTCTCATCCTTCCTTTTACTACTCCATTGATTAAAATCCTACTCCTTTTCAATTTTTGATCAAGGTCCTTGGGTATTAATAACATCATTAATTATTTCAATAATAAAATATTTTTTTATTTCTAAATATATTCATTTAATGTTAAAAATGTTACAATTAGTGTGACAACTCGTCACGAATTATAATATATTTTGTCCTTGATAGCGTGGAAATAACTTTTATGCCCTTGAACGTTGAGCGTGTTGTGTGAATGAGCTTAGGATTTGGACCAATTCATTCTTCTTCCTAAGTAGTTGGACCCAATTAGAAATTAAGATTTTTGTTTATTT
Organism: Pyrus communis; assembly: GCF_041283825.1. NCBI lineage: Eukaryota > Viridiplantae > Streptophyta > Magnoliopsida > Rosales > Rosaceae > Pyrus > Pyrus communis. Next base: position 30,100,084 of record NC_142569.1, read on the forward strand.
TGTTTGGTTGGCCAAACCTGGACCCCACACACACACCCGTTGACCTTTCTCCCTCTCCCTCTCGGATTTTCTTCCATTTTCCGTACTCAAACCACTTCATCACTCACAGATTGAGGTTGTGGATCTTATCTTCGTGCTCCTTTCAAGCTCAGGAGTCAAACTATAGCTTTGGTTGGTTGCGAGGACTTCGGAAACTCGAGAACCAGGGAGCTCTGACGAGGTGCACTGTTACTCCGTCATGATCGCGGATGTTTCGTTGAGTTTTAGGGTCCTAGAGAGTCTTAAAACTTCTTCGTGAAGCTCATAGAAGAATTTTGGAAGGTTTTGGACGTCGAGACACTCAAGTTCGTCGAGTTACAGGGGTGGCCAGACTATCGAGATTTTTCCGACCAAATTCCGTTAGTTTTAGGACACTAAAAAAGTGGTAAGGATATGTTCTTTTCTGAGCTTCACATTGGTACCAATTTTATGAATTTTGGTTGAGAAATGGAGAAGATATTCAAGTCTTAAGTTTTCCCAGAAACCAGCGAGTGCAGCGGTGGCTGGCGCTAGAATTCTGCGAACCATCAGAGAAGAAGGAGAATATTCTGTCAATTTTGACGGAATATGCTAACGACGTCAGGTAAAATTAACGGTATATGTTGTTATTTAACGGAATATTCCTTAACGCTGTTATGGAATCCGTTAGTGTGTCAGGCACGTGCCTGCGCGTAAGGGTGCGTGGGAACTTAGAAAAATTTTCTAAAAATATGGGGATGTTCATGGGGTTCAGTAGGCCACGAAGGTATATTCAAATACCCCAATTGAGTAATGTATGAGAAGTTCTTACCTAGTTTTGGTTATGTTCTTAAAATAACATTAAAATAGTTGTTTTCACATATAGGTGAGACGTTTCCAGAGGACGAGCGCAGTCAGGCGAGGCTTGGGGGCTACGACCATGCCACATATTAGTGAGTGGGCTTTTGGTTTTCAATATATATATATGCTTGGTATTTTTCCCATAAACTCATTTAAATGGACTTATGTTTTGAAATGCCATGCCAAATTTTTATACTTAGAATATGCATTTAGTAGTTGCACATATTTATGTTTGACGCTCCGAACGCTCAGGTAAATTCCAGGTGAGTTTATAGATTGTGGATGTGAGTTGCATGATTATGCTGAGATGCATCTACAGCTCATAACCTGCACCCCGGTGTTAATGCTCCCACCCGTGGTTAGGGCACAGTTCTTCACGTGATGCTCACTTCCCGCACCATACGCTCACCTTGGATCCAAGTTAGATACACAGTCATATCGTACAGACCATTATAGGTAGTTCCGCCTTGTAGGTGACTCGCGATCATAGTCTTCACATGATCGTAGCACTTGAGCGTATTTATTTATTCCCAGTCTTGTCATACAGACCACTTTAGGTGGTTCCGACTCATGTGCAGGCATACTTGTTGAGCTATTGGTTGAGCCGTACAGGTCATATTAGGTGACTCCAGCTAGATGGATGAGTTATAGATTCAGCCGTACAAGTCATATTAAGTGACTCCGGCTGACATATCATTTGCATTGGTTTATATCACTTGGCTTACATATTTTATGTTGAGATATTTAACATGGCATATATGTGGATTTTGCTATTCCGAGCATGGTTTTGATATACGTATGTATTCTATTTTCTGGGAAATTATACAGGTTTTACAGTGAAGGGTTATTACCTTTGACAAGTGAAATGGTTTTGAAAAGCTTTGTTTTTGCCTACTCATACTTTCTATTTTGCGCCCCTCCAGGTTTTAGGAAAGAGTGCTTGTTGGTGGCTTACAAGGAATTGACAGCGGTTCTGACAGATTATTACTAATGTAGGACCACCTCTTGTATTGTATAATTAGTACTTGTCCTGCTGGATTGCACTTTGGCTACCTATGCTCTCATTGTTGTGTAACCACACTTAAATATCAGGATTGCACTTTTATTTGCTTAGTGTAAATTAGTTAGCTTGGTTCTTAGTTATTCACATTTCTTTATATCAGTATCATTTCCGCACTGCGCACATGGCTATCTGACCCTCACATGACGACCAGCACGCCTTGATTTTGGTCGGGTTGTGTTAGTTTGGTTTTAGAGCCTAGGGTTGGCAGTCCTACATATCTTGTGAATATTCTAATCAGTTTGGTGTCTTCTATCAGAACTATGCCGCCTCGTAAAGAGCCACGTTCCTTGGCTGTGTCTAGTTTCCCTGATATTGCTCAATTAGGGGAAGCTATAGCCAATGCTATTCAGCCTTCGCTTCGCCCTTCCCAGAGGACTCCCTTGGAGACTATGTATAATTTGAAGTTGGATAAGTTTATGGGTAATGAAGGACATAAGGGAGCTAAGCGGTGGCTCAATCATCTTGAGAAGACTTTTCGTTTGATGCAGAGACATGGAAATCTCCCTGAGGATAAGTGGGTTGAGACGGCTACCTGGTTTTTAGGTCTGAAGTCTGCATCCTGGTGGAGACCGGAGTCTTTTCAGTTATCACCAGAGGAAACTGCTGATTAGGAAGTTTTTAAACAGTTATTTCAGAAGATATTCATTCCTCCAGAGCATATAGATCGCAAAAAGCAAGAATTTACGCACCTAAAGCAGGGAAAGATGACTGCTAATGAGTACTACAGGAGGTTTACTAATTTGTCTCGTTATCACCTGGAGATTGCTGCTAATCCAGTGGAGATGCTCCGTCATTTTAGGTTGGGTACTCTAAAGAAGTGGCGTTCTATGGCGACCATGACTCCTTGTGCTACTTACCAGGAGTTTTATGAGATTTTGCTTCGAATTAAAGATTCAGAGAACATGGCCAGTGATAGCGAGGAGGAAGAAGAAAAATATGGTAACCAAAAGAAAAATGATAAAGATAAGGGTCAATCATCTCAGGGACCTCGTAAGACTCAAAGCTTCAAGAGAAATGGTGGTAGTTCCAGTTCTTCTAGCGGGGGTTTGAGTTCCACTGGGCAGAGAAGGGGTGGTAGATTTTCTGGAGGTCATCATTTTCTGAGATAGAGGGATTCTGGTAGCACAAGTGCTCCTTTATGCCGCAGATGTAATAATAGACATTTTGGGGAGTGTAAGCGAGGCAGCAGTGGATGCTATACTTGTGGTCAGATAAGGCATACGGTTATTCATTGTCCACAGAATCAGCAGAAGCCCTAGCCGTATTCCTTACCACCACCAGTTCCGATCCAGCAAATTTCAAGACCTAGTAGTTATACTCAAACGGGTCGCGAGGGTGCTTATCATTATCAGGGTGATGTAGCTCCTTATTCTGCAGGGCAGTATCAGTATTCACAGGATCCATATTATCATAGTGGTTACCCTTAGTATTCTGGAGGTTATATGTCGTATCCTCCCTATTCAGCTGGTGGGTCTCAATGGTATCCTGGAGGACAGTCCCAGCACATGGAGGTTGCTTCTAGTAGTGCAGGACTATTGAGGTAGCCTAGTTAACCAAGTTAGGGGAGTAGTATGTAGAGACCTGGTAATCAGGCTAGCAGAGGTCGAGGAAGACAACAGTAGGCACAGGGGCGTATTCACCACATTACACTGCAGGATGCTCAGAATAATCCTGATTTGATCATGGATATGTTGAATATTCTTGATCATTTTGCTAGAGTATTAATTGATTGTGGTGCTATGCATTCTGTTATTTCTCATACGTTTGCTCAGACGACACAACCTCATCCTATCTTGGGTATGATTTAGAGTTTTCAATGCCTAGAGGGGAGACATGTTATGTTAGCTGTGTGTGTATAGGATGTCCTGTGCTGGTGGAGGATGTTGTTATGCTCACTAACCTCATTCTGTTGGATATTGTTGATTTTGATGTTATTTTGGGCACATATTGGTTACATTATAATCGTGCCAATATAGATTGCTACGGGAAGATAGTTTCTTTTCATCATCCTAGATTGCCTAAGGTTACATTCGTGGGCGAACATAGTGGAATGAGGCACGACATTATTTCAGCCGTAAGGGCTAAAAGATTATTAAAGAAAGGTTGTCAGGGATATTTGGCTCATGTTGTGTTGAATGATAATACTCCTAGTAGTGTGGAGGATGTGCGAGTAGTCAGGCATTTTCCTAACGTATTCCCTGATGATTTACCTGGACTACCGCCAGACCGAGACGTGGAGTTCACTATTGATTTACTTCCATGTACAGACCCTATATATTTAACTCCTTATCGAATGGCTCCTACTGAATTGAGAGAATTGAAAATTCAATTACAGGAACTAGTTGATAAGGGTTTTATTTAGCCTAGTACTTCACCCTACGGAGCTCCAATTTTATTTGTACGGAAGAAAGATGGGACTTTAAGGCTATGTATTGACTATCGACAGTTAAATCGGGTAACAATTAAGAACCGTTATCCGTTAGCGCGTATAGATGATTTATTTGATCAACTTTAAGGCACCTATGTGTTTTCTAAGATTGATTTGAGGTCTAGTTACTATCAATTGAAGATAAAAAATGAGGATGTTCCTAAGATGGCTTTTAGGACTCGATATGGTCATTATGAGTTTCTTGTGATACCATTCGGGTTAACTAATGTGCCTGCAACTTTTATGGACTTGATGAATCGAGTATTCCAACCATATCTAGATAGATTTTTCATTGTCTTTATTGACGATATTTTCGTGTGCTCTAAGTCTAAAGCAGAGCATGTTCGACATCTCACTTTGGTGTTGAAGAAATTGAGGGAACATCAATTGTATGCTAAGTTTAGCAAATGACAATTTTGGTTAGATCAAGTGGCATTTTTGGGACATGTTACATCCGCCCAAGGTATATAGGTGGACCTTCAAAACGTAGCAACCATTGAGAATTGGGAGCAGCCACGAACGGTCACGGAGGTATGAAGTTTCCTTGGTCTAGCAGGTTATTATAGACGGTTTGTAAAAGATTTTTCTGTTTTACATTACCACTAACGAGGTTGACAAGCAAAGATGTTAGATTTGAGTGGGACGATAATTGTGAGCAGAGTTTCTAGCAGTTGAAGTATTGTCTCACTCATGCACCTGTTTTGATGCTCCTACATAATAGTGGTCATTTTTAGATCTAAAGTGATGCTTCCTTGAATGGTCTGGGTTGTGTGTGGTAAGGTGATTGCTTATGCTTCACGACAGTTGAAGCCTCATGAGATGAATTATCCTATTCATGATCTTGAATTAGCAGCCATTGTCTTTGCCTTGAAGATTTGGAGACATTATCTTTATGGTGAAAAATGTAAGATTTTTACGGATCATAAAAGTCTTCAATATATTTTCACTCAAAGGGATCTTAATCTTCGACAACAAAGATGGATTGAATTGCTCAGTGATTATGATTGCACGATTGAGTATAACCTTGGTAGTGCAAATATGGTGGCAGACGCACTTAGTAGGAAGTCTTAAGGCCGAATTAATGCTTTATACACTTGTCATATCCCTCTTGTTAAACCCCACCCCCTCCTTTTATTTAAAAATGGTTTTTTAGTTCTTAATTGGTGAGCCCAAGAGGCCCACCCCTTTATTTGTGTCCCCCACCCCATGACCATCTTCTTTCTCTTCTTCCTTCTTTCTTTTCTTAACTCTTTCTGCACTCTCTCCTTCTACCTAAGCACCACACACATGCATGCAGACCACCCACCCTTTTGTAGCCTCGATGAACCCATCACCCTCGAGACTCCCTCGTCAGGATCTTCAACACGTCAAAGTCTCTCTCTTCCTTCTGCCACGGCAAGCACCGAGAGGGTGCAATGGTGAACTCCGTCAAACTCCACCATTTGCGAGTAGGTGAGGCTCAAAATCATCTTACCCTATCTTAATTTGGATGTTGGTACGAATTTCTAACTATGTATACCAGTTTTGGTGAAGGTTGGACTTAAAATCAGTTCGGGTGTGTTAAACCAAGATTCCGGCGGGTACCCGTGGCTTCCAGGGCATTTTCCGGCCAACTTTGGCCATGATGACGGGAACCAAGGGTATACTTCGATTCCTTACCTTCGGAGCTTCAATTTGGTATATTGAATGACATGTTTTGGTTGAGTTTTGAGCTCCATCGGAGCTTGGGAATTCTCCGGCCAAAATCCGGCCTTCTCCTTCCTTTGAATCCGGCGACTCACCAAACCCAAGGCCTTTGGGCCTTTCCAGTCCAAGTCCTATAACCCTATTCAAATTTGTCTAACCCATTTATTTAAGTTAAGCCCAATAACCTTTTGGAGACCTAACCCATACTCTGGGTTCTATTAAACTTGGGCCCGAGCCCTTTTATTTTTAGTTAGGCCTGCGGGCCGAGTGTGTGTGTGTTGTGCATCTGTGTGTGTTTGTGAAGTGTGTGTGTGTGTGTGTGTGTGTGTATGTGTGTCCGCGTGAGTGTGTGCTAGTGTGTGTGTGTTGTGTCGTGTGTGTGTATGTTTGTGTGGGTTTGGGTTTAAGCCCAAACCACCACTTTTCACCCTATCCCTTTTTAACCAAAAACCTTAGGACCCGAAAACCCAAAATCTCTCCTAGGCCAATTTTGATGTTCCAAATCCGTTTTTGGCATCCATTTCCTGGAATTCTATCGTTTGGGCATAGTTTGATAAATTGTACATTTTTGTGCTTAGGTGAACTTGCTAGTGGGGATTTCCTTAATCCTTTTCCGTACAACTCTGCTGCTATGGAGTATCTATGAGTGAACCGCTTCTAAAATTACATGGTTTCATAGTTTAATTGTATAAATGAATAGCATGCCTTACGAGTTTATGAATTGATTTTATGTTAAGCATGTTTATCGAAATGTTGTTTATTGTCTCGTTATTTTGTAAGGAATTAATTGTTGGCCCATATTGAGCTATATTTTAATATATCGTATTTTCTATAAAAACCATGAACTGGTAGACTATCTAATGGATGATGATAGGATGCTAGAACATGTTTTAGAAACCCCTCTTTATAGTATAGACGATGGATGACTTTATACTATGAAGTGGTTATTTATGAAAGGCGTAACTTTTTGTACGTACCTAGTGGACACTATGCAGCCTGGGGCGAGGATCTGGTGTTGGCAGATAGGCTAGGAGAAATAATCCCTAGCTTCAGGTTGAGGGACACGGAGCAGGCATTGGGCCAGGAGTTGGTAATCTCTGGCTATAGGCGCAGAGACCATGGTGCTGGCATAGGGCCAAAAGTTATATTTATTCAATGATCTTACAAGTAGCACACCGTGCTTATGAGACGATCTATGAGACGATTAATATTTTGATTTCCGTGATGTTTTTCCGCGATGTCGTTTGAGATGTTTTTGGCATGCTAGGGTTTTCAGTAAACCTATCACTTATTATGCTAGTAGTTTTCTTTATATAAACTGTGGGGGTTATTATCTTGATAATTGTTTTATTATTATTGTATATATGAACCTGGTCCACTCACCTTTGTTTTACACCCCCATTCAGGTCTTAGAATCGAGCCATACAATCCCGGGGTCAAGGCACTTCAGCATCGACTTCTTTGAGCCCTTTCGGTGTAGGACCCACTGCTTTATTCATTCAATTTTATATTATTTCTTTTAGTGTTCTAATTAGCTGTATACTCTGAACACGTTCCTAAGTTGTTAATTCATTGTATTTCAATTCATAACCCTTATTTATTTCTCATTCTTAGCTTTTATATTAATTAATGGCTTTCGTCACCCTTGGGTATCGGCCAGCACGTGTCTATCCTGGTATTCGAGCAATATCAGGGTCGGGGCGTGTCACCTCTTATTGCAGATTTAAGATCCACTGGAGTGAAGTTATAGGTGGAAGATCGGGAGGAAGCTTTGATTGCTAGTTTCCAAGTCAGAACAATTTTAATTGATCATGTGCTCGAGGCTTAGATGAATGATAAAGAAACCTATGAGTTAATTCAGGTTTTATCACGGGGGAAAAAGAAAGATCTTAGAGTTCGGGAGTCTGATGGTATGCTTATGTAAGAGAGACGAATGTACGTGTCGAATAATGCTGAATTAAAGAAAGAAATTCTTGATGAAGTGCATATATCAGCATATGCAATGCATCCTAGGGGTACTAAAATGTATCATACCATTCAACCATTTTATTACTGGCCTGGCATGAAAAGAGAAATTGCTGAATATGTGAGTAGGTGTGCCATTTGTCAACAGGTTAAAGCTGAAAGGAAAAAGCCATTTGGATTGATGCAGCCACTTCCCATAACACAGTGGAAATGGGAAGATATCACCATGGATTTCGTGTATAAACTTTCTTGTACACGAAATGGTTATGATGGTATTTGGGTGATAGTGGATCGGCTTACTAAATCAGAGCACTTTATTCCAGTAAGGGAGAAATATTCTTTAAGATGATTAGCTGATTTATTCATATCAAAGATTGTTAAATACCACGGGGTTCCAGTTAGTATTATTTCTGATCGGGATCCTAAGTTCACTTCTAAGTTCTGGGTGGCATTTCATGATGCTCTTGGATCGAGGTTACTGTATAGTACAGCGTATCATCCTCAAACAGAAGGGCAATCTAAGATGACTATTCAGACATTAAAGGATATGCTGAGATCTTCGGTATTGCAGTTTGGTGATGCTTGGCATAAACGTTTAGATTTGATGGCATTCGCCTACAATAACAGCTACCATTCGAGCATTGGTATGTCACCTTTTGAGGCACTTTATGGTAAGTCTTGTTGTATGCCATTATGCTGGTCAAAGGTTAGTGAAAGAATATTGGTGGGCCCTGAGATTGTAGATGAGACTACTCAGAATATTCAGGTAATTAAGTCCCAGGATCGACAAAACAGTCTAGCAGACAAGCATACCACTGATCGGGTGTATAAAGTTGGTGATTGGGTGTTTTTAAAGTTATCACCGTGGAAAGGTGTAGTACGGTTCGGGAAAAAAGGTAAGCTAAGTCCTAGGTACATTGGACTGTATTAGATCACCGAGCGAGTCGGTGTAGTTGCTTACAGGCTTAGGTTGCCTCCAGAGTTATCTAAAGTGCACGATGTTTTTCATGTTTCCATGCTTCGTCATTATGTCTCAGATCCATCACATGTGATACCTCCTCAACCATCGAAAATTAATCCAGATTTAATTTATGATGAGGAGCCAGTGACGATTTTGGATTGGAAAGATAAGGTTTTGAAGAATAAGACCATACGCTTAGTGAAAGTTTTGTGGAGAAATCACTCGGTGGAGGAAGCCACCTGGAAGACGGAGGATCATATGAGGGATTTGTACCCACTCTTATTTTATGGATATTAATGGTTGTTTATTATTGTATGAAATTTCAGGGACAAAATTTCTTAAGGGGGTAGGTTTAGGGAATCCGTTAGTGTGCCAGGCACGTGCTTGCGCGTGGGTGGGGCGTGTGGCCGTGCCTTGGCTGGCGTGTGAGGGCGCGTGGGAACTTAGAAATTTTTTCTAAAAATATAGGGATGTTCGTGGGATTGAATAGGCCACGATGGTATATTCAAATACCCCAATTGAGCAACATATGAGAAGTTATTACCTAGTTTTGGTTATGTGCTTAAAATAATGTTAAAATAGTTATTGCACATATAGGTGAGACGTTTCCAAAGGACGAGCACAGTCAGGCGGGGCTCGGGGGTTACGACCCTGCCACATATCAGTGAGTGGGCTTTTGGTTTTCATTATATATATATATATATATATATATGCGCTTTTTTTCCCAGAAACTCATTTAAATGGACTTATGTTTTGAAATGCCATGCCAAATATTTTATACTTAGAATATGCATTTAGTAGTTGCACATATTTATGTTTGATGCTGCAGACGCTCAAGTAAGTTCCAGGTGAGTTTATAGATTTTGAATGTGAGTTGCATGATTATACTGAGATTATCTATAGCTCATAACCTGCACCCCGGTGTTAGTGCTCCCGCCCGTGGTCAGGGCACAGTCCTTCACCTAATTCTGACCTCCCGCACCATACGCTCACCTTGGATCCAAGTTAGGTACACAGTCCTGTCATACAGACCACAATAGGTGGTTCCGACTCGTAGGTGACCAGTGATCATTCACACAGTCTTCACGTGATTGTAGCACTTGAACGTATTTATTTACACCCAGTCCTATCGTACAGATCACTTTAGGTGGTTCCAACTCGTGTGTAGGCGTACTTGTTGAGCTATTGGTTGAGTCGTACAGGTCATATTAGGTGACTCTGGCTAAATGGATGAGCTATAGATTTAGCCATACAAGTCATATTAAGTGACTCCGACTGACATATCATTTGCATTGATTTATATCACCTGGCCTACATATTTTATGCTGAGATATTTAACATGGCATATATGTGGATTTTGCTATTCCGAGCATGGTTTTGATATACGTATGTATTCTATTTTCTGGGAAATTATACAGATTTTACAACGAGGGGTTATTACCTTTGACAAGTGAAATGGTTTTGAAAGCTTTGTTTTTGCCCACTAACACTTTCTGTTTTGCGCCCCTCCAGGTTTTAGGTAGAAGTGCTTGTTGGTGGCTTACGAGGAATTGACGGCTGTTCTAACAGATTATCATTAATGTAGGACCACCTCATGTATTGTATAATTAGTACTTGTCCTGCTGGACTGCACTTTGGCTACCTATACTCTGATTATTGTGTAACCACACTTAAATATCGGGATTGCACTTTTATTTGCTTAGTGTAAATTAGTTAGTTTGGTTCTTAGTTATTCACATTTCTTTATATCATTATCATTTCCGCACTGCACAAATGGCTATGTCACCCTCACATGACGGACAACATGCCTTTATTTTGGTCGGGGTGTGTCAATTAGTATATTTATATTTATGACTAAATTTTTTATCATATATTTTTAGTTTTAGTTTGTAACCATTTTTAATTTGTACTTCTTTTTTAACTTGTACCAATTGTCTTTTAAATTTTAATTTATACCCATATATTAATTTCTTTTCGTATCCATATTTTTTAAAGTTTATTTGTATTTGTACCCATATATTTTTTTTATTTGTACTTTTTATTTTGCCAAATGTACCCATGCTAATTATATGCACCCATTCATGTAAAAGTTTTTAATCTTAAAATGTACTCATTCTTAAATATACCAATTTGTTATATGTAAAATGTACCCCTTATATGTAATATCCCGTTCCGGGATTTTTAAAACGTACGCGTGAATTTACGATTTTACCCCTTAGTTCGTTAAACTTACGGGTAGTTTTGTGTTGTATGGTGTGGTGTGTAGGACCACCCACACTCATACCCTTTCTTTTCTCCCGGGATTCCCTCCCTCATTCCCTCACTCTGTCTCTTCTCTCTCTCAGTCTCTCTCTCTTTCTCCCCGAGCTCCATTTCCTCTTCTTCTTCATACAAACACACGGACTACACACAAAACCAATCAAATCTTCACCAAACAAGAAACCAATTATACCATTGAACTCGTGAGGTTGTGAGGAGCACAACCATACCAATTCCAGGTAAGAAATCTAACGTTTTCACGTCGTTTCAACAATGGCCGATTTGAAACACTGTTCATGCAAACCTAATCTAGCTTGTTTTTGGAATTTCTAAGCTTGTAGTTGTGTTTGTGAGGTTCCAAGGAGCCTCGGAGTGGTTCGTTGGGTGAGTTTGGACGTCGGGATCGTCCTGTGCAAAGTTGGCCGAACTTGGATTGTTGTTGCAGGTGATATTCCTTAATTTTTAGGCCTTAAAAGTAGTCCAACGTGATTCTACTAGTCCTAAGCTTCATTTTGGTATAAAGAACGTGAAATTTGGTTGAAAAACGAAGGAGAAAACAAAGTTAGAAATTTTCCCAGTTTTCCGGCGCCGTCGCCGGCGCCGGAGGTTCGCCGGAGAAGAAAGGGGAATATTCCGTTAAGTCTAACGGAATCTTCCTAACGGCAGTGACGGAATCCGGTTAGATTTGACGGAATATTCCGTCAGTTAACGGAATATTCCTGACGGCGTCTGTTGACACCGTCAGTGTGCAGGTCACGTGGCCGCGCGTGGGGGGCGCGTAGGTCCGTGCCTTGGCCGGCGCGTGGGGGCGCGTGCATGGTCCAAAAATTTTTCTAAAAATTTGGGCGTGATCCTGAGGTTGTGTAGGTCACGTTGGTATATTCATTTGCCCAATTTGAGCAATGTATGAGAAGTTATTACGAGAAGTTGCTTAGGTGCTTTTAAATTAATGTTTTCGTAACTTTGTCGCGTATAGGTGATTCCTATTCCGAGGACGAGCGTACACACTCGAGGCAGGGGGGCTACGACCCTTCTAATTATCAGTGAGTGGGCTTTTGTTTTCCGTATATACCTATATACCTCTAAATTCCCAGAAATAGAATAGAAAAAGTTATTTGTTTTATGCCATGCATCATGTGATTGACGTTTACGCATTATCACGTGCATTGGTAATTGACATACATTTATAAATGTGTATTTGGTGCTGTGGACGCACAGGTAAGTGCCAGGTAAGCGGTATTCATGTGGTTATGCATTCCTGTTTATTATGCACTAGTAGTTTGAAATGCTTAGAGAGCTCATAATCTGCACCCCCGGTGTTAGTGCTCCCGCCCAGAGAGGGGCAGAGTCCTTCACGTGTATGTTCACCAGCACCACACGCTCGCCTTGGATCCAAGTTAGGTGCAAGCCTTGTCGTGCAGACCACATTAGGTGGTTCCGACTCGTAGGTGACCCGCGATTATTCGCATAGTCTTCACGTGATCGTAGCACTAGAGCGTATATATATTACACCCAGTCTTGTCGTACAGACCACGTTAGGTGGCTCCGACTTGTGTGCAGATTCAGATATTGAGTTGAGATTGGAGCTCTATATGCAGCGGTACATGTCACGTTAGGTGACTCCCGGCTGCCAGATTATGTTATTGATGTGAATTACGCTTGAGCATTTATATTTGATTATGAGATTTTGTTGTGGCATATTCTCAAGCATGAATGGCATATTCTCGAGCATGAATGGCATATCATGGAGCATGATTGACATATCTATACATACGTATATATGTTCATTTTCTGGGAAGTATACAGGTTTTACGGCGAGGGGTTAGAATGTATTTTGCTAAAGAGTTTTCAAAGAACTTTGTTTTTGCCCACTCACGCTTTTGTTTTTGCGCCCCTCCAGGTTCTAGTGGTCTAGCGAGTTCGGTGGTTTATCCCAGAGGGCGTCCCGGCATTTCTGACAGACATTCACCATTGTAGGGTCACCTTCGGGTGTATATATGTCGTATCTTTCCTTTTGGACTGTTGTAGACTTGCTCTGAATTGTGTCTCACATACACTAGTACCTTGTATGTTATTAGGTTTTTAATTATTCGTACTTTTATATTACCTTCTCATTAGCTTCCGCACGCGCACATGGTTACGTCACCTTCGCGTGACGGCCAGCACGCCCTGATCTCGGTCGGGGTGTGTCATTATATATATAATCTATTCAATTTTTTTTCTACCCCATTTTTAAACTTATATGGGTAAATTCTTTTTTCTTTGATTTTAAAATGTATTCATGTCAAGTTTAATCGAAGAAATTTACTAGTGTTATTAAGCCTAATATCTTCTTTTTTTTAATGTGATTTTGAAGAATGTACTCATGTTTACACACACACACACACACACAATAGTATATTTATATTTTAATATTTTTAGTCCCACAAATTATGGTTTTTTTATTTAAAATCTCATTTATATAAACAACTAAAATTTTTAATTTTTAATTTAAAAAATATAGTAATGTACATAGAAATAAATTATCACATTAATTTCAGGGACCTCGATCAAAAATTAAAAATCAACAAGGTTTCAATCAAAGAATATTTATAACTAATGACCGCATCCAAAGTCTACTTTTATTTTTTTATTGTTAGGCAAATAGGAAGTCTGAATCCCTACCAAGGAGTCATGGTGTTGAATCGGAAGACAGAGGAACTTTGATCAAATGCTAATGTTTCATACCTGTTAGGGCTGGGTTCGGTTTTTTCTCAAAACCGAAACCGAACCGAAATTTCGGTTCGGTTCGGTTTGGTTCAAATTTTTTTCGGTTTTTTTCGGTTCGGTTTTTTTTCGGTTCGGTTTTTCTCGGTTCGGTTTCGGTTTTTTTCGGGTTTTTTTTTTTTTTTTTTTTTTTTTTTTCTTTCTCCCTCCAAAATTATTATAAAAAAAAAAGGAAATATGAAAGTTCACATTCATATTAATAGGCCAGGCGGAATGAAAAATAAGGAGGAGGACGGTTAGGGTTACAGTTAAGGGTTTTGTTAAAAAGATTAAAAAATTAAAAAAAATCTCACAAATCCTGGAGGCATGAGGGTTCGAACCCATGCCTCCATGCTTGTAAAGTTTCATTGAAACCAACTTGGCAACAGGTTCTGTTTTGTTATGATTGTATGACTAAACTATTTATAAATATTCAAAAAAATTATATATATATATATATCGGTTCGGTTCGGTTCGGTTCGGTTTCCGAGCCTCAAAAACCGAAACCGAACCGGTCAGATTCGGTTCGGTTCGGTTTGACAATTTCGGTTCGGTTTTTTTTTCGGTTCGGTTTTTTTCGGTCTCGGTCCGGTTCGGTTTTCGGTTTTTTTCGGTTTTCGGTTTTTTGAACCCACCCCTAATACCTGTATTAACTCAATTCATTCACGACCACTCACACCAACTTGATAGGATTTTTACCACACATGCAAAAAGGGTTAAAAACACCTAAAATACTTGCAAAAGAAATAAGGTTGTCTACTCTGATAAATATTGGGTTCCAAATGCGCTATATAAAAAAAAAAAGGTCTTTTAGGACAGTCAAAAAGCATCGTGAAAGCATCTAAAAACGTCGCAATAGCCCTTTTACGACGAACTTGCGACGGCCAATAATGCGTCGCAACAAAGTGGTGTCATAAATGTTTGGTTTATTATATGCAACGCTTTGAGCACGTTGCAAGTACTATTTACTATGGGCTTGCGACGGCTACTTACGGGTCGCAAATAAGTGGCCTCGGGTTTAAAAAAAATTTGGGTGTCAAATGGGATGCCACAATGACATTATTTTAACAACTTCACTAAAATTATTTTATGTGAAATTTACTATAGGTTCCAAATTAAAATAAATTATGTAAATTTCTATAAACTACATACGAATTGTTATTAATAATGAACTATAAATTAGGTAAATTATAATACAATGTATTATATATCATATAGAAGTACCAACAAAAGTGGGAAATCAACACTGCACTTGTACTTAAAGTTAGTTGAATGGTCATATCAATTATAGTATTATACACCAACTGCATTATGTAGTCTTTATCTAGAACCCGCAACAAGTGACATTTTTGAAACATATTGCGAAGCTCCTGACACATATGAACACACATTGCTACAAATAGATTGTGAAGCTCCTGACACATATGAACACACAACGCTAGAAACAAATTGCGAAGCTCCTAAAATATATGAACACATAGCATAAGTAAAATTATATATGTCCAACTTGTAGGGGAGACAAAGTTGACTCTCATATCACCTGCTTTGAATATTTCAGCTTTCCATGGAATTCATTGTAATCTCCCTCATTAAGTGCCCTCAAACATTTAAATTTTTACAAGAGGAAACACAACATTTTCTAAGATACTTAAACACTAACATATATTACGATTTTTTCACTTATATGGGACATTCCTATTGTGCAAATAGTATATCAGATATATCAGGAAAACTGGTACTTGTAGAATTAAACTAGCAAGAAAAATGGCTAACTAGAATGTCAAACATATCCATTGCATATAAATTCTTGGCAATCCTTGGCAATACAAATCCAGAACATGCATACAACCAGTCTGCTGCAATGACACCCAATCAAACCTTTTTATGGTTTCCTCTGCCTCATTGCATTTTCCAATGTGGGTGTGGATAAACGATATGTTGATTGAGTCTCTTCCACTGACAAACTTCTGGAACCAAAATCCATAGTACTCGAGGGCCTTACTCCAGTTTCCCTCATGCTCGGAGGTGATGATTTGAGCGCTCAACTTTCAATACCATCACCACAACACAAGAAAAAAAAACATATCCAAATATAAGAATATTCATATGTTTTGAATATAATTTATCGTTGGGACCTTGGACGGTACTATACAGAGCCATGCTCACAAATAATAGTGTTTACCTACACAGGGACATTCTCAAAGCAGAGTGATTAACCAAACTCTCCACCATACCCTGAATGAATCGGAAACCTAGTTGAAATTACACATTTCATCTAACTCTGGGACCAAAAATTGATCATATTTTCACAATGAGGAATTCAATTTCCCCCGAACTTCTTTCTGGTCCAAATGTTCTAACAGTTCAAAATCAATTTTCCTAATCCCAAACAGCAGTACACTAACATTGAACATATTTTGCCGTTCTATCCAACTTAAGGACAACTAGTTTTCTCAGTATAATCGAACTCATGCTCTGATTGAAACAAGTACAATCGCAAACAGATTTATACTAGCAAATTTCAGTTCCATAATAATCAAATTCTATCACATATTTTCATAATCTAAATACTAAAATGGAAGATAATTGGTAAAATTAATACCTTGCAAATAGAAAATTCTCAAATTCCACTGCCCAGCATGATCTCCCAATTTCGCAACTTTATGATACAAAGCGATGGCCTTCTCCTTGAGACCCCTCCCCAGTATATGAGCCTGGTGTCCACCATAGCCATGGGGGACCCAGAAGCCGCACCCCTCAGAAACGCGTTGAGCGCCTTGTCCGTATTCGGACTGACTCATCCGCTCACATATTGTTTTTTGTCTTATTGTCTCTATAAAAAAATCAATATCAGACGTTGACGTGACTTAATCGTGACTATTCAAATAGGAAGGGAGGGAAGGGAAGAGAGAATAGGAGGGGAAAGATTCCTCCTCCAAGTGAAAAAGGTGCAGGAAGAGAAGGATGATTCTAGAGAATGAAAATGAAGGCGCGATGGATTGTTTTCATCTAAAAATAAAGCGCCTGATTGAAAAATTAAAAAATTTAGGCGCTAAATTTTATTTTGTCATTTAGGGTGTTGCAAACTTTACTCAACGTCACTTATATTTGTTATTTACGACATTATTTGTGACGTTACTTATATAAGTGTCAGGAATACTTTTGAGCTAAAATTTAGTGCTCAAATTTTCTTTTATTTGTGACAGCCATGTTATATGTCGCAAAAAAAAAGGTCGCAAAAGGGCCTTTTTCTTGTAGTATATATCTTCTGATGGAAGAGGCTTTTGATAAACTGACGGGCTACAATTTCAAACCGCTTGAGAGCTGAGGATAAAAACGGTCAGCCAAACAGACATAGATTTATTGACATAACGACAAGCATGTAATATGAACTTGAAAAATATCAAACATTTGTACTTGTTACTTGTTCTGCAAAGATAGTTGACAATGTACTATATATTTTCCTTCTTCCCTTGGTCATTTACACGTATTTTTGTTGAACTGGCCGTGAAATGTCACTAATCACCACAGGGAACAACTTAAAATATATACAAGTAACAATCCTTTGATCTCACCAAATGAATACTATTACTAACTACCAATCCATGTTTAATCCTGCATGACAAGCATCGATGAATCAAGTCAGAGTATTCATCCGTTGCTACTATTTCTTGTATACTGTCCTAATATATGGATTTCCAAATGAAGGGCTAACGAGGTTGTAATTGAGTTCTTGTATACTCAGTTAAGCCATTATTGTCTTTAAACCTGCTAATGGGCTAGACGCAATGGTGAGGGGAAAGGATTTAGGACTGCGCTCGAAACAATGCTTTTTATAAAAGTTTATTACATTTCTATATATGTCATAGGAAATTCCCATGTTCAATCAAATTAAAGTCGCAATTAAATATGAAGGAATTACTCCTACTGAAAGTTTTGAATACTATCTAGCTCATGTTGAAACAATATTAGAAAATATGAGAAATATAAAAGAATTCCAATAATAATAATCATAAAAAAATTCACAACATCAATTATATATGAGATTAATACAAACAACTAGAGAGAAAGTTAGAATAACTGACAAACTTGGAGATCGAGGCTTGCATAAACACAATGTCGTAAAGATAGAATTTCGCCTCTACTCTTGTGCTTGTAGTTCGGTAGGCGTCCATCTCCCAGGATTCAACAATCTATAATCCAAAGTCAAAGCACTTTAATCTACTTTGGTGAAGTTTATATATTCCGTACTCTCAAAACACAACTCGAAATTTGACTCACAAACCATGAGAGAAACAAAGTGGGGAAACCCTATTTCTCAAGAGTAAAAATTAACTCTAATTTTCTATATCTTAATGATGATGGTTTCATGAGTTTATATAGAACCCAAATACTTCTTGTTAAAGTGATGTAACTTTTCATCTATAAGTATACATCATTTGACAAAGGAATGCACCTAAATAACACAACCTTTCTAAGAAATATGGTTAACACTATTTTCATTCAATTATTAAAATTATATATTACAATATTTCATATTATAATATATAATTTCCAACAATCCCCCACATGAATGAAAAATTAGGAAGAATTTGAGAGTACAAGCGGACAAGAGATGCATCGGGAGAGGTGTCTTTTGGACTTGAACCTACCCTAGTGAATACTTATCGAAGTTACTTGGTGACGCAGTGAATATAGAATCTTGAACTGTTCACCGCAGTAGTAAACTGAGACAATAAGCAACACACACCACTAATCCTAATATATTCCAGTTCATACGGTTGTGTTCATTTTGGTCCTCAACAAATCCCGGATTCATGAGAGCTTTAGAGAATTTAGCCATCTCATACTCATAAAAGCGACCCACTTCTACTCTCACATAGGTGACCACTGATTAAGAATAGTGTGAAATCCCGTTCTCGAATTACACTGTTATAATCTACGTATTTGTATTATTGAGATTTTATATTATTTTTCGAGAAAGTATACTAATTATTTGAAACTAGACTTCAATTAAACTAGTTACGAAGAGTGAATTAAACTAGTTACGAAGAGTGAAGTTTGGAAAATTATTATTTACTCGTGGACCTTTTGAAGTCACAAGTAACGTTTTCGAATAGATCTCGAACCCACAAACGCATAGGCGAAAGCCGTTTGTAAGTTCGAATTATAACGGTATAGTTACAGACGTTTGAAATTGTGAACTATAGATTGTGGGAATTATTTAATTCCCACATGTGGGTTAAAGGGAAGGGAAAAAAGGGAACCAATCAGATTTTATGGAAGGGGAAACAGCCCAATCAGAGGAGGGCAAGGAGGGGGAAGGAGAGAGATCCCAGTTGGGTCATTTTTGACCCGCGAAACTCCAATTTTGACCCGGCCATATCTCCTTCATTCAAACTCCGTTTTGGGGGATCTTGATGTCCATGAAAAGCCCTTATTTTCCTGCGAGTCGGGGCTGCCGACCGCCACCCGTGGCAGCGCGTGGCCAGGGGGGCCGTCGATGTCACTCTTAGGCTAAATTAGATGTCTTGAGCTTAGTTTTGGTAATTTTATGACATAAGTTGATGGTTGGAACCTAAATTAAATTCTCTACGATACGTTAATTGGTAAAAGTGTGAATCGACGATACGACCGTTGGAACGTCACCCAACTTTAACATATGTGATATGGTTATTATCTTAATTTCTTATATTAGTATTATTTGCGAATATGAATTGGTATTATAATTATGATTTCTATTGAAATGTGAATTTTATATATTTAGCCATAGACCTATGCTAATTAACTATGATTTGGCTTGTGTATTGATGTTGTGATATATATATGTTTGATTAACTTTTTAATAACGTGAATGATAATTATGATGAATGTTATGACAATTATGGGATCTAAATATTGTTTGATAATTATTTGGATATGCTTGTCAACTGAATACCTATGTGAACTTGGCATTACTACCTAGCATGAGATGAAGATGGAAGTCAGGAGATGAGTTGGGTACTTTATTAGATTTTTAGTAGAATTAGTAATTAAGGGAATTCCTTGTGTTGTGTTCCATATAGTTGGATGATGGTTGATATGTGAAATCAATAGCAGGTATGCGTATAATTATGTTTAATGTGTGATGATGAGATTGCACCACGTAGTTGTGGTACATGGATGGTCTTGCTTTGTATATCCGCGATGGGGGACCATACGCATACTAGAGGTGATGATGATTGATTGTACATGGTACATTTTTAGGTGATCATATTTGGTTTGGTTCCGTTGAGTGGTTTGGAACCCAAGATTGTTGAATTTCGTGGAGTGGCCTAAAATCCCATTGTTTGGAGAAGTAGGTTTGGCCTAACTATGTAACTCTAGCCTTAGTTATATATATATATATTTTTTTTTTTTTTTTTTTTTTTTGTGTCAATGGTTTCGAGAGTCTTGTGAATTGAGTTAGAAAAGATGTTGGACGTCTGAGTGACTCCTTCGGGATTTTTCATGATTCGATTATGATTTCATAAGGTATGAATTTAGAAGATATGGGAATGATTGTTATTACTTTGATCAAATTAATTAATTAATGCGGCTAGAGAATGGTTTTGTGTTTCATCGGTTCTTAAATATGATGTATGTTGTGAATTGTGATATCATGATGAAACATAATGATTTATATGTTGGATGGGAGAGAAATCATGTTTTCATGGGGGTTGGTTATGTAGCCTGAGTCCAGGAATTACATGTTGTTAGGTTATAATAAATGATTGAGGAATGCTATACTTCTCTGCTTGAACTTAGTAGAATAAATGTCTGGTTTGTGGAAATGAACTACAAATGGCTTGATCCCTATTTGAGGGTACGTAGGCAGTCTAACGAAGAGGTTAGATGCAGCCATAAGGTAAACGAAAGATTTCTTTGCAAATTGATTCTCGAATTGTGATTGCCATATTATACAAGTATTTGGATGACGTCACGTGTCGATCCTGGACATATGTCGGGATCGGGGCGTGACAAATAGTCTACTCTATTCCTCTTATTTATAAGATATCACTGTCATTAAGTATAAATATACATCCTAAAACTTCTGCAAACAACACACTTCTTCCACCATAGGAATGAGGTATAAAGTGTGTTAACTTCTTTGAATCATGCCCAACCAGTTTGCATATTGAACTTAGACCATGGGATCTCCAATCAACTAAGTTAGGTTTCCGCTCGGCTGATTCATTAGTTATGTTGGCTTTAGCCTCATTCCCCTCGATGATCAACTTACTCTATAGTCTAACCTTTAATATTTGGATCCACCACTAGGCTCACTATCATTAATGGTGTGCACAATCCATCTTATGAAATTATATTTCATACAAGAGTAGTTGTTTGACATTGTTTGAAATGTCAAGTCGTCAAAATTTATATTAGGACTTAATTAGTAAGTAATTTGCTAACAATAAGCACTTGGGTAAACTCCCCCACATTTAAGGTATTTGTAAGAAGATCTCTAGCCTTGCCATACCTTAAACAATTACTCATTACAAGAGATGACATCTTAAATGTCATTAGATTAGCAATTTACTTTTAACCAACCCCCACAATTCTTTCATAATTGTAGTTTCTTTAATGCTATCATTAAATCGATCACATTTTCCACTTTAAGAAGTAAGGAACAACTAAGATAGACTCTATCTTTTAGGCCTTCATGCCTCAGTAGAAAATATGAGAAAATCACTTCTTGGCTTTCATTCTTTCCTTACTATGACTAACATGCATGACCCAATGGCCATGTCCATTCATATGCTTACTTAATAAGCATCATTATGTCGAATTCAAACCTGCGAAATGTCTTTCACATTTTCAGTATGGTCTTGTCTTTCTGAAAGACCCCCACACTTTCATGATTATTTCTTTATATTAATATCACTTTAAAAGACACTCAATATCATCTTGGGCCTCTTGAAATTGATAAATATATCACTTCAAAGAAAGCATATAAATGATTTTGCAACATTATTATCACTATATGATAATACATCCAGTCGGTATGGAGAAGTTTACGTACCAGCCCATGAACATTTGAATACGTCAATGACTAGTTGGAAAGGTCATAGCCTTTCACTGTCAAAAGCACTTCAAATGGCATGCTTTTTCTTTGAATCCCACATGGCATATTCCAGTTTTCTGTTCCACCACATTATGAAACCATCGATTTGTCAAATAGTTGCATCCTTTTGCAACTTAACCGCCACACGGCTCTAAATGACCCAAGGTTAACCTCCACATGGTTCTATATGCTCCAAGATCCTTGACTCAAATGGATATTAAACCGTCAAGCATGGAAGCTGCGGTCTCACCGTTGCTCTTTTTCTAGAATCTTCAATTGGTCAGTTGTTACCGGGTTCTACGTATACCACATGTATTTTAAAGAACACTCAATGAATCAATCCCAGGGCTCTTCACACATGAATGCAACAACCAAATCAAGGCATGCATCGTCCATGTCAATCTAAATGTGAGTCTAAATGGCACAACTATTAACGTCGGTCAACAAAGCATTCATATAATTAAATAAATAACATGGCAGTAAGTATTTTAGTAAACTAACCGCATGCACCGCTTCAAGCATGCTTTCAGAAATAAGAACAATCACAGCAACGTTCGCAAAAGATACATTACCTATTGCATTAGACTGGACAAATTGCAATTATAACAACCTCATGCCATGTTAAATAAATAAATACACACACACACGCACGCACGCACACACGAATGGACAGAATAATCATTCACCAAGAATGTGCAGTATAAGGCAGCGGCACTGCACTTTCAATATCAGATTTATACATATCAAGTAATCAAACTTTTCAAAAATCTGTCACATAAATTGCGCACGCACATTCATATTTCTAATTGTTCCATAGAGGTAAAAAGGTTCTTTATGAGAAATATAAAAGAAATCCAATAATAATAATCATAAAGAAATTCACAACATCAGTTATATGAGATTAATATAAACAACTAGAGAGAAAGTTAGAATAATTGACAAACTTGGAGATTGAGGCTTGCATAAACACAATGTCCTAAAGAAAGAATTTCGCCCCTACTCTTGTGCTTGTAGTTCGGTAGGCGTCCATCTTCCAGAATTCAACAATCTATAATCCGAAGTTAAAGCACTTCAATTTTCAAACTCTGGCAAACTTTATATATTCCGTACTCACATGAAGGAGGTTCAATTGATCAATCGTCCAATGAATCATCCTGATGGAAGAGGACAGCAACGTCAAACCGCTTGTGAGCTGAGAGGAAATGGCCAACCTAGCGGACATAAACTCACTGACACAAATTTTCAAGAATAGTTATTGTCAACTGAATGTACATAGACATAGCTGTCCTGCAAGACGATAATTTACAATGCAACGGTTTTATCGTCTTTCAATCTAGTTACAAACAGACGATAAAATTTACACAAAAGGGACTGACAGTGGCGAAGCTAGGAATTGACGAGGAGAGGGGCGAAGTTACTGGACCAACACTGACACTAAGAGATGAAAGCTAAAAGAGTGCAAGGTTCAAAAGAATCGCAATAACCAAATCTTTTTATATAGTAATATATTTCCATAATTTATCAATACAAACAAATTACCTTTAATATGCATAATAACTAATCCAACCAACAATTCAATTAATCAATACCAATAACAATAAGCATACAAATTATTCAATAAATAAAAATTCAATTCAATTAATCATATGAATAAGAATAATTGTATACATTATGGAATAATTCAATTAATTAATCAATAATCAAGAATTCAAATTTTAATTTTCACCCTAAAAAATAATTTCATAACTTCATATCAGTAATCAATAATCAATAATGTAACATCTCACATCGCCCATGAGAGTGGATCCTGTAAGTCTTATATGTATATTCTCATCTCTACCTAGCACGAGGCCTTTTGGGAGGTCATTGGCCTCAGGTTCCGTAGGAACTCCGAAGATAAGCGAGTTCGCGCGAGAGCAATCCAAGGATGGGTGACCCACTGGGAAGTTCTCGTGTGAGTTCCCAGAAACAAAAATGTGAGGGTGTGGTAGGGGCCCAAAACAGACAATATTGTGCGTGGAGTCGAGTCCAGAATGTGGTAGGGGCTCGGGCTGGGATGTGACAAATAACCAATAACCATATTAGTGCATTACCATATTCTTCTATACCAATTAAAACTCATTCGTATAAAATAATTAATTAGGGTTAGGGATTATAAATTTAGGAATTAAAAAATTTACCTAAAGAATGGGTTTGAAGGCTGCAAGCTGTAGCTGGAGAGTGGCTGGAGACTGACTAGAGTGGTTGGCAGCAGCTGGAGCCTGGAGAATGGCTGGTTTTCCGTCCGTTGGCTAGCAAGTTGCCGTGCTGCTGGGAATTTGGGGGGCAAGCTTTGTTCTCTGATTGGCAAAGTTGAAAAAGAAAAGGGGGACATGGGTCTGAGAGGAGAGAACGGGGGACATGTGGTCCCCCCATATTTTGTTTTTCTTTTTCAAACTTATACAAAACGGCACCGTTTTTTTTTTTTTTTTTTTACTAGACTTAAAACGGCGTCGTTTTGGCTTAGATGTATTTATTTATTTTTATTTTTTTTAAAGGATTCATCTCTACTGCACAGCAGCAAAACCAGACCACCGGAACAAGGAGGGGGTGAAACCAGTCAAGTTTTCCGACGAAGGAAAGGGCTGAACGAGCGCTCCTGGCTTGTTTTTTCCAACGAGGGCCACTCACATGGCTTCGCCATTGCTCTTAAGTACATAGGTTAGATAATTATATGACTATAAAGTTATTATGTCCTCTAGATAGTTCATATTTTTGTACCTGTCACTTGACTAATTATTATGTATGCTCGTTGTATATAAATCAAAATAGGCAAACACGATGTACAAATCAAGATATACTAAAATAAGTACCATTTAATTGAGTGGTTAGCAATTTTGAAATTGAGTGACTTCTTTTAACAATGATCTTTGAGGAGGAACTTAAAAACTGAATTACCCGTTTATGAAAAATACATTGCAGAGTGAGCCCTACAAAGATATTCGTAATTAAGAAAACCATGTATATATTTCCACGTCAGGTTAACCTATTTGTAATTGAGTTAACTTGCCCTATCTACTGAGTACTGAAGCTGGAATTAATTAATTTAAAATGACCGTTCGGAATTAGTTGGTTCTACAATTTGAAATGTACAATGTGTCAACATGGTTCAAACTCGTCATTCACATGAGTTAAACCAAAAACCTTACATGCACATACTAGTGAAAATGAATGCCACTACACAATAGTACTAGTGATAACTTTGTGTCTTCTTTTCTTGTTTTCCAAGTGTTTAACCACAGAAAAATTATCTGTACTTTTGAAATACAAAACCGTTTACAAAGGAAACACATTAAAAAGCACGTAAGATTTGATAGGTTATTGTATGTTTTACCACAAAACCGGCCAATGTTAGATATGAACTTAGCCAAGTCGGCTAAAGCAGTGTGATCATCGCTCTTGACCCAAGTTTAAATCCCTCTTACCAAATTTCGGATGAATTCAGCATAAATTACAATATCGTCTATGAAAAAAAAGAGGGAACTTAAATGAAAAACTCCCGATACTGTTTACTTTAACGAAAAACCATATTTTTACACTATAAAATCAATATTGATACTTTTCACTTTACCCTTTATTTTGTCCTTATCGTTAAAACTCCAAGTTTTTAAACCATTTTCATTAGTTTTCCTAAAAAAAAACAACCCCACTTTGTGCAAATACAATCTCACGTAAGCCTAAACACAAAAACACCAGAAAGTGTAATCAGATGCAGTGTTTTCTATCAAATAACGCATAACGTTCAACATTTATCTCATGATTTCAGGAGGAGGAAACTCTCCCTTGATATCGACTTCTCACAAACTTGAATGAATTATATTAATTGTACTTGTTCCCGAATTCCACACCAATAATAATCTGAAGCTGAGGAGAAAGACGATCCATCTCGGAACATAACCATGTCAATCTGTCTCGGCACACAATCGCACCAAAAAAGCTTTCATTTCTTTTGGATTTTATTGTTACAATTGTACACAGGGTCTCGTGTATGAGAACTGGGTAACCTAGCTACGGTGGCAAACAGTACAAGCAACTACAGGTCGACCGTGAGATGCCAAGCATCATCCATGGCCAGGGACAACGGTCCTCGGCATCATCCATGGCCTGGACAACGGAGAGGACCAAATAATGTTCTAACTGGCAACCTGCTGCAATGGAGGCCAAGCCATTTCATCATCTGTGTGGCCCTGAATGAGAAAATCAGAACAATTTTTCCTGCACCCATGGTTATATGGGTTTCGGAACCGCCCATCTGGACCCCGAAGATACCCATAACGAATAGCATTCGCCAATTCGTTGGTGGTGATATTTCGAGCTATCTGTTTCAGAGATGCAACAACATCATCAGTATATTAAAGAAAATGAACTTTAACTATAAATAAAATAAAATAAAAAAAGAGAAACAAATTTTGCAACATCCAATTCATTAATTAATCCACATCAGCAATTTCGTTTCTTTTGTCAGTATTCTCTTACAGGATGCGAAAAGCGGCATAACTTTCTTATCAATAGCTATCTCTGCTCCCACATTTTTTTCCCATTATTTAACAGGTTCTTCAATCGCTATTTATCTAGCCCCAAAGAAAAAATCTCAAGAAAGAAGGAAAAGGAGGTAAATAAAAGATAAATCATATTCCAAATCAATGACCGTATGGGCTGGCTAATCCTCGAATGCAACTGAAAAATGTAGTTTTCACTTTTTCGGAGGAACACATGTTTTGTCTTTGCTAACTAAAGCTAAAATTTATGTAGTGAGGGTTCCATCAATTACCTGAGTTGCCTGTGCCATTGTCAGGGTTGTAACAGCAATCAAAATAATTACGTCCACAAACAGAAAAGCAACAATACTAGGATACTGAACTAGCACACGACGAATCCATGATTCCTCTGTTCGCAATCCTGGCAATGCACCCCAAATCCCTGTCATCATGAAAAGACAGCTGTCATCTAGTAAAAAAATGAAGTTCATCACAAAGTTCATAATTTCTGCTACCCACATACTTTGAACTGCAACAGCAGTAGAAATGAGTGACGTCAAAGTTCCCAGGCAGATAAGTATAAAGAAATCTCGCTTGTTTCTCTGCAAGAAGAAAATTAAGAGATAGTGAAGCTGGTGGAAACAACTGTGACCTCATGTATTCATACCAAAGTTACATTGACTTGGACTGTGACGAAGTTAGCACTACTTACCTTTCCAACACAATTAGATATCCATGGACAATGATGGTCAAACTGTTCTACGCACCGGTTACATGAGGGGCAGTGTTTAGAGCGAACAGGTCTAATTATCTGACACAAAAGAATGTCAGAAATCCATGACATTAATCAAATCTACAAAAATTATATGTACCATAAAGATATCCCAAAATACTATTCTACTTAGCTCTTTGAAAGAAAATAGGTCATCAAGTTAACCTTGCAAGTGGGACAAAGTTGAGACCAATTTCCCATCCATACAGCAGAATTGTTCAAATCAACGTTCAACAAAGGATCCTGAAAAATGTTGGTGCACTGTTAGTAAGCTCGGTTACACAAGTTTACAAGTCAACAATATCCCATCTGGAACTGCATTTCTGAGCACCACCATGTAGAGAGTACATATGTTTTTACCACATATGCACGCATAATATGCAGGTTTAATACTCGAGCATGTATTGTCACATCATCTATTTTTCAATTGCATTAGATGGGTCCCCTTTATTAACTGGTCACATAAATATTGCCGAGGGAGACTTGACTTTTCATGCATAATTCCAAAATCAAGGGTTCTTTTGTTCCATCAGAATAGTTGATCTTTGAGTTTGGGGAAGAAGATGAAAGTCTTCTGTAGTTGCAGAACGATTGCTAAGTTTTCAGTGGTGTGCTTGGAAACAAAAATAAGGATCTATGAAAATTTTGATGGGGAGGATGTAGAGTTTTCTTTACATGACAATTCCTCGATTTTGGACCTCACTCAGTTTCGTTTCTTCCAAATTTTATGATACATGATTTTTTTTTTTTTTACCTATGCACATGCGATGCTGTCACTAAAGATAAAAACATTTTTCCATCAGATGAGATTTAAACTTTCAACCAAACTAAGTTCGAATTAAGTTTCATGCCTACCACCTTCTGTTTTACAGAAATTGATGGCTTCAGGAAAATAAAAAATAAAAAATAAAAAATAAAAATAAAAAATAAAAAATATATATATATATACGTGTATATATGTATGTACATATAAATTGTTACGGTTAATCAGAAAACTACTTATATTGAACGTAGAAATGATAAAGACTAAACGGAAACATTGCATACCTCTGTATTTATAGGATTGCTTAAATCCCCTGCTCTTTTGATGTAACCTGGATCTTTACTGCAAGCAAATGTGGTAGATAATTGTTTAATGACATCATAATAACAAACTACAACAGAAGATTTGTGGTAGATGTACAAAGCACATCTACTATTAAAGTATAAATTTGCCAGGCTAGTAATGTCTCTTGACGATGTATCAGACATATTAGGTTCCTCCAAAAAAGGAATGGGTGGGGTTATCTGGTGGCTGTGGAAAAAACAAACCCTCAGTGCTAAGTGACTACTAAATTGTCCAAACCAGAAGTTCAAGTATCAAGGCACATTCAAATTTTCTTACTGAAACTAATGCAAAATACCCATTTCAGAGATCTGGAGAAGATAAAAAAGAAAAAAATAATAATAATAATAATAATAATTTGAGTTTAATTTTAGATTCTAGAAAAAGGATTACCTGCTGCACCTGTAGAACATAATCAAGGAACCCACTGCTAATGAAATGGCAGTCCATCCCCAGAGACCGACAGCAGCAGTAACCTTTGTCAGATTAGGAGCTAACATGGGTAAGTATGAAGTCAGTGAGGAATGACTAGCAAATGAAAATCTATCTGAAATCCAAGGGAAAACTGGAACAAGCTCTACTACCTGCAAGGACTGAATTCATAAAGAGAACTGTCTGAAAGACTATTATACACAACAAGACAGGTGCGTAACCAATATCCGCCATCTTTCCACTGCAAAATTTGTCTCTCCAGTAGTTGCTATGAGCCCGCCGCTGGTTAGCCTGCACAAGATACAAAATTACTCTTTTTCTAACTAACATGATAATATTATAAACATTCCTATTCAATTAATAGTTAACAGAACATTGTAGAATATAATTTCCCCCTTCACATATACTTTTCTCATGAGAAGAATCGAAGGATATACATAAGGATACATATGATACGACATCTATATTTACAATAACTCCTGCAAGTCTTCCAGAAAAGAGAAAACAAATTCATGTTTGGCGAGGCATGTATGTAAGTTATGGAAAGTACATGAGAAACACTACCCAATTTGTTTACCTAGTATATATACTATACTTGACACTGAATTCTCAACAAAGAAAAGAAAATGTGAATAATAACAAACGCCAAATCTATGAGAAGAACCCACAAGTTATGCAACCATTGCAAAATATGGTCCTATATCAAAACCCCCACCCAAACTCAACCTCATATTCCCATATCTGCATTTCAAGTCCCGTTAGATTTGGTGATGAGAAAGCTACCAGAAGTGCTACAGATATAAAGTTACGTACAAGGAAAAGAGCGACACGCTGATGACCTTTATCAGAAGCAATCTGAACGGGAGTAAAACCAGCATTGTCTTTCACCGTTAATTCCTGCTTAGTGCCAGCATAGACAAGCACTGTGCAAGCCTCCACGTTCCCACTTAAGGCTGCCCAGTGCAAAGGGGTACAACCTAATACAAATGGTATACTCAAATCATCAGACCACAAAGCAGAGCACCAAAAAGAAGAAATAAGCATGATTGAAATTCATCTTCTTCAATATAAAAGAGTATTATTTACAGACTAAGGTCATAGCTGTCCTGTATTGCATTATTTGATACCCATCGCGAAACATGTTTAATCACTCTCTTCTACTTAGGCTAGGTTTGACATATTACATAAACGGCTGATGTATAAGTTTAAGGGTGCCTTTATTGGCACCCAATTTTTAGTTAAGTTCACCCAATTAATTTAAAAAAGTATACTTCCAATTTTACTCTTATGAAATGACCACAAAGGACATAAATCATTATCACTTTCTCGACCCCAAAATTGGAGTTTGAAAGCACTCAAGCACAACACAGATGAATGAATAATTATCTGTTTTGTCCTCTCACCCATATCGAACACTTCTGAGATAATTGAGAAGGTATTCTAGTTAACATTATTAAAACAGAAATTAGCAAGTGGTTGTGCTTCTCGAGCGTTGGCGGAGTAAGAACTCTAAATTCCTTGATAAACCATTTCAGCCAGCTTTTTACTTGCATGATTTAAGCCGACATCAAAGCTTTACATGAAGAAGATAGAAAGCCTTGGAAATATTTTTGTATTGTTGATTTTTTTTTTTGGTAAAGGTGTTGTTCGCTTGATTTTCTGCAGCATGAGGGTCAAAATTGAAGGAATTGATGCATAAAATTCTGACCGACCCAAGCCACCGAACATGAATCCAAATATCCAGGCAACCAGGGCCGAACCATAAGGTTACACCAAACCTCAGCTTTAAGTCGTTACCATTTTGCATTGGTAATGGATGAGTTAACGGGACATATTCAAGATGATATCCCTTGGTGTATGCTTTTCGCAAGTTTAGTGAGAATGAGGGTCCAAATGAGATAGGGGTGAGGACTACAGATCAGGAAGTACTAAAGAATGCAAGCTTTCTTTATCTTCGATCTATGTTGCAAAAGAACGGAGAATTGGATGGAGATCTCAACCATAGAATACAAGTTGGATGGATGAAGTAGAAGAGTGCATCAGGTGTGTTGTACGACCGTCATATACCAATAAAGCTCAAGGGAAAATTTAATAAGACTGTAATAAGGCCAACAGTGCTTTATGGCACAGAAATTTGGGCGATCAAGCATCAACACGTGGAAAAAATGAGTGTAGTGGAGATGAGAATTCTTCATTGAATGGGTGGAAAGACAAGCCTTTTTGGTGTCTGAGTTCACTTCTGTTGTGGTGGGTGTGGAGATGGGTGAGTTGTTGCAATAGCTTTGGAATGTTAAATGTTTGTAAGTTCTTAAAGAAGATAGGTTAAACTTATTAATTTGGGTGGACTTAACTTAAAGTTGGGTGCCAATAAAGGCACCCTAAATTTAATTGTACTCTTTTTTTTTTTTTTTTTTTTTTTTGAAGAGTTTAATTGTACTCTTAAAATAACCAGAACACAACATATTTGGGTGAATAGTGCATATTTAGTGTACCTTCTTTATCTTGCCTCCCTTGGCATGCATCTCTAAACAGAAGTAATCTAACTGTATCTGCAAAACCTTTATATGCGGCCCTGGTTGAAAATATAATTAATTAAAATAATTTTCCTGTAGACGTCACAACAAAAACTTCCTGTTTCCACATACATAAGACTGCTGCACAGAACATCTTAATTTGATCAATGACCTCAAATCAGGAAAAACTTGTTTTGCCAATCAGATGAAGCCCTTTGGCCAATTAAAGGCTCAGCCAAAAAATACAGATGACCAAAATAGACCAATCAAATAATTAGAAAAGACAATCTAGACAAGTCAAGGTATTACATGCATACTAAAAATATTAACAAAAAGGCGAAGAAGTTGGATGCTAGTATTATGAACAAACCAAATCTAGAAAGAATTAATTCCGGTGCTATATATAGATGTACATAATGAACCACATCTGATAATGAAAGCTTTGTGGAGGGGTACAGACTGGTATTGCACCCCCACAAGTCCTTACCAGACACCAAGAGTCCTTCCATGGTTCCAATACCAATCTGAATACCTCCACAAGAGGTCACACAGTTAGAAGGTAGGGATCAATTAGCTATTTCCATTTTCCGTAAAAGCAATAATAACTACTTCAATCTTTTATTCACTCATTCTTTACATGTGTGCACAAAACAACGTGGATATGAATAGATTTAATCCATGACAGCCCATGTTGTGATGGAGAAAGTGAAAAAGCACGATGCCAATGTCACAGAATATCTATGAACACATAAACCATGTCAATATGTCATAGTATAGCCTTTCAACATACCAATGAAGAGGACTCCTCCCCTCATTATCAGGTGCATCAAAATCAGCATGATATCTTGCAACAATGTGATTCAGAAAAGATGTTTGCCCATATTGGGCAGCAACGTGAACTGCCTGCAGTAGATTAAACAAATGTTGAGAAAAATCTAGTGGCAACAAGCATCCTTTGATTGCATCAAAATATAGGACTAACAGCTAATTTTAAAGTATACATCACCCAATCAAAATTAAATTCACACTGCATATAAATCTACCTAAAACAATATGACTATAAATATAATAATCACTTTATAAAAGAAATAATGCTACACATGATAATCACCAGTGGCAGTAAGGCAGTAAAAGTTCCTACATTAGTTATTAGTTATTACAAGCAATGCTAAGAACATATGTATCTGGGTAAGCATGTATACAGAAAGTTCTCCTGCTAGGAACTCTGGAAACCTAAGGTGCTTAATCTTGCTGATTCTGGACCATAGATCAGTGTGGTTCACACCAAAATGTTTGGTCCAGATTAACTGCAACATAAACTTTTCTTTGTTTTCAGATTAGAGAACATTGCAATAAAGTATGGCAACACATCACAGACAAGCTGCAGTGCCAAAACTGGTAATCCGCAATGCACCGCACCAAAGAAAGTTTGTACATATGTACTTCATCATAGTACGTATGCAGCTGGTATTGAAAACTGGGCTTCATTTTTGGTCATTGGATTCAGCAGTTGGATACTTAATGGAAGTGAAACTACTGAAAACTACTTGTGACCCATGAATAACACGCTTGCTCCCTCACCTCTGGAATCTCATCCAGCTCCCAAACCACGCCAACTCTCCACTCTCAATTCTTCATCTCCACCCAAAGACAATGGTGGACCGTGGAATTAAGGCTTTAAAGGTCCACTAGTGTCTGAAAATGATCTCAATCTCAATGAACTCAAACAATAGTTTTGGAAGAGAAAGAACATCAGCAACACATAAACAGATACAAGAATGAATAAAATTAGGAAGATCAACAGAACATACATGTCCCATAAAACAGATATACAAGATCAGGGCAAAACTCTGGGGAACTACTTTTAAGGAAACGGGACCGTTGGTCTTCATCATTAGTATCACAAAAATTGTATGCATCAACAAATCATTGAATCCTAATTCTGAATCAAATACCTAGTTTATGAAATATAATTTTTTTTTTTTATTTCAAAATGGACAAACTCAACCGAGAAAATTAAGGATATTGGAAATAAACTGCATTAAAAAGAGAGAGGAATGAGACAATTACCCGGTAGCCATGTACATCAGCTGCCTCAACCCTAGCTCCATTCTGCAAGAGCACATCCGCCACCGCAATTGCACCCTTCACGGCTGCCCAATGCAATGCTGTCTGCTGTACATTCTCAGTCGCATTGACATCTCCACCATGCTTTGAACACATCAATACCAAGTACATTAATACCAAACAAGCCAACCTCACCACAACAAAATAAAAACAGACATATGCTTCTTCAACAGCAAACAAACCCACTGCAACTGTTCAACCACCCCCTCACACACACACACACAAAATTCAAAATTTCCACACAAACCCAACTGCAAAACTCAACCTTTCCTCACAAACCCACCACAGACACAGCTCAATCTGTATAAACCCACCACAGAAAACAAGCTAATTCACAGAAATAGAAAAGGTTTAGGGCATAGATACCTGAATTATGTAGTGGGAAATATCGGGGAAGTTATTGAGAGCAGCCCAATGGAGGGCGTAGTAGCCATGGACGTCTGGCTTGGAGAGAGAGGCACCGTCTTGCTCGACGAACTTTCTGAGTTTCTGAAAATCGCCATAAGCAGAAGCAGAGAAAACGTCGAACACGGGAACCTCGGCAGGGTTTTCCTGGGTTTTTGAGTCCGAAGACACCACCTCTATCTCTGAATAAGCCATTGCTACAGAGCTAAAAGCATTAGGGAGAGTAATCAATCACTGTAATGGAGAATTTGAAAGGATAGGGTTTCTCGAGTGAAATGGGTATTTCTTCCCTTGATTTTGAATTGGGTTATTCTACTTTCTTTGCCCCTGTAGTAATGGTGACTCGGTGACAGAGGTTTGGTTGCAAAATTGCATCACAAAGAGTCATGACTCACGACGGAGATCTCCAACATAAGATCTACTAATTAATAAAACACTTATTATCAACTAAAATTTTATGAAATTACCAGTTTAAATCTCTAATTAAAATAGAAGATGAATAAGAAATATAGAGCAGAAATGTAATTTCACACAACTAAATTTTGCTTTTTTTTTTTTTCAAAGTCTCACCTACGTGTAATCTTAACATATCTCTAATTAAAAAAAATTAATTATAAAAAAAAAATTAAAAAAAAAACCTTCTCATTCCCACATTCTCTATCACTCTCTTCCTCTCTCTCTCCTTCTATTTCAAAAACCAAAATAAAGAATTTTCTCAAACACTTTGTATGTATCTATATGCTAGTAATATTAATTTTTATCTTGTGATTTTTAATTAAGGAAACTTTATAAAAATAATTTGAACTAAGTTTATTTTAACTAAAATTTATGTTATAACTTTATTTAATAAAAAAATAAATTTTAATAAAAAACCTTTAAATTTTAATAAAAATGACAAAGAAAAAGACGGTGATGTGAGTGATGATTGAATGTGTAGGTATGGAGAGAGAGAAGGAAAGAGAGAGAGTGTGTGTGTGACCAGCTTAAAAAAAGAGAAGAATTATCTAACCTTCTATTCTCATCATTATTCATTTCCTTCTCTTACACATTATTTTTTGTCTTATTATCTCTATAAAAAAATTAATATAAGATGTTGACGTAGCTTAACCGTAACTGTTCAAACAGAAGGGCATGAAAGGGTACAGGGATTAAGAGGATAGAGAATCCTCCTAAAAAAAAAAAAAAAAAAGGTAAGAGGAAAAGTGGGGTGTATGAGTTGATGGGACACAACAAGGGATTTTTAAAACCCAACAAAATAATTTTTTAAATTTTTATTGCCACTTGAATCAGTCAGTACATGCAAGCAATATCTGTGCTCAAGGCAGATTTCAATGTCCCAAAAAAACCCATGCAGTGGTTTCCAAAAAAAAAAAAGAACCCATGAAGTGGTGCACGTTGTGCAAGGAGAAAATTCCTAGTTTTGAACGTGTCAAGTTTTTTTATACAGTTTTGAACATAATTTGTTCGTTATAACTCCGAATTGAAATCTGTCTGCGGCCACGTGACAGTAAAAATGAGTACTACTTAAAAATAATAACATAAGAGTGGAAAAGTGAAATGAAGATTGAGGTCCACGTGGAAGGCCTACGTGGCATCTCAACGGCATTTTGATAATTTCACCACTACTAAGAATAAATACAATAAATTTCAGGACGGAATGTCACAATCTACCCCCTTAAGAAAATTTTGTCCTTGAAATTAGAAGCAACATAATTTAATCAAGGAAGAAATATGGATACAAGTCTCTAATACGTTTCTCTGTTTCCCATGAAGCATCCTCAACATAGTGGTATCTTCGAATTCTATATCGCTTGTGTCCACACGATCGTAATGACGAGCACTACGAGAGTAGGTGTGTGTGTGTGTCGTAATGGCGAGCACTACGAGAGTAGGTGTGTGTGTGTGTGTGTGTGTGTGTGTGGGTCAAGCCCAAACAATAATTAATTAGGCATGAGGCCTAATTAATAAAATACTACCAGAGATTGACCTACTTGCCCACTTGTTTAACGAACCCAACAAATAAGTTATCGATATTACAGTCTGCAGCTTGCAATATCAACAACCGATTGTTGTCTTGATAAACAAGTAATGGAATCCCAAGGGTGCAAAATTATTATTTTGCCCCTCATTGGAAATATGCATAAATCGTCCAATTTAAGCCTCGTTCGTGCTCACGTGTTCGTAAGAACAAGTACTACCTAGAAAGACGTGAAAATGAACAAAGAGTAATAAGGACTCAGATGTCCACGTATGAAATCCACATAGGATTTCCATTTAGTCAACCATTATGGGACGAGATTCTGCTAAATGGTCTAGAAGGTGTCTTCGTGGACCAACAGAAGATGGGCACCCTAGTAAGTCAGTCATCAATCACCGAAATATCATCATAGTCTCCACTTGTACGAGGCTATTCATACAAGAAGTCCACGGTGATATTCTCTCATATCCATCCGGATATAAGGAATGACTGTAACAACTCGAACGATTTCTTTCTTTCTGCTTTGACATGCTGACAAATTAGGTATTTTCTTAATAACTAAGCAATCTCCTTTTTCATCCCAAGTCAAAAGTGGAAGTGTTGGACTTGAAAATTAGTTAACAAGGTTTCTTGATGATCTGTAAGTAACGTCACATCAATACGCTTGAGTTGTAACTGAAATAAGATTTAACGACTAAGTCATCCATGTCTTTATCTGTTGAGGTTGTTAGCAACTGCGTTTACACAACCGAGGTCGTACACGATGGTGCAATTGTAGACGTTTTCCATCGCCGCTATCTGCAATCAAGCTCCTTCCAAATGAAGATGTACTTGAGGGGTTTAAGGAGGTCAATGCAGATTTGGCATGTTTCTCTATAGAGAAACGGCCATCAAGCTTTTAGTCTAAAGGTAGCAATTGTCAACTCTAAGTTGTAAGTAAGAAAGTTCACTTCATGTGGCTCCAGCTTTCGGAATGCATAAGTGGTTGACCTACCATGCTGCATCAGCATGTAGCCAGATCATTCAGTGAAGTATCACTATAGATTTCGAAATTATTGGTGTCAATGAAAAATGTAAGAATAATAATCGGAAAGAGACAACATCTCCATTGTCAGAAACTTAAACACATTCACATCTCAAATAAAACTTACTTCTTTCTTGGTCAACTTGTAAGGAATAAGGCTAAGGTGGATAACGTTAGCACAAAATGTCAATGGTAATCGACGAGACCAAGGATACCTCATATTTCGCAAAACCTTGTAGGGTTTCCAATTTTTCTTCAACTACAATGTTTTGGGGATTGACAAGAATGTTGTGTGCTAAGGTCACGTATCCAAAAAGGCACATGATCTAAACGAAAACTGGCATTTAGGGAATTTAGTGTAAAGCTAATTCGCTTTGAAATTGCTCAGATCAAATCATCGGCGTATAGGAAGTTTGACTTCATTATTGGAGTAAACAAAGAAGTTGTCGATAAGGTTATGACAAATCTCTCGGGACATGGGCGAAATGTACGATCCGTCAGGTTCATGAACGATATTGGAGCATTCGGCAACCCGTTTGACATCACAAGGATGTCATAATGAACATGTTGAGTCCTGAACGTAGTCTTAGGAACATCGTCATTTCTGATCTTCAGCTGGTTGCAACCAAAGTTCAGATCAACCTCAAAAAACTCAGGTTTTACAGAGTTGTTCGGAGAGACCATCAATTCGATTAATGATTTCTAATCGTCACCCAATTGAATTGCTAGTAAACAATGTATAATCTTAAGGTTTGGCCTTTGATCTTCATGAATGGAAGCAGAGGTCTCTATGATGAAGGTTCAATGAAAATAGGTGTTATACTTGGACGTAAATCAATGGTGCCTCACACACCTCAATCTAGTGGTATCACAGGTAGATATTTAGGAATGACGTCAAGAATTTAGTTTGACTAGGTTCACATTTCTAGCTGTACCGGATTGCCATCTTCTTCTACAACATGTGCTAATAAGCCTTCACAACTTTTCTCAATAAATATCGCCTTTACGGCGGGGATTAATTTGTGCTTCAGTTTCTCATGTTTGCCAGTAAGGCTGATCGTAGCGATGACAGGTTGTCGAAAAATGACTACTTTCAGTTGATGCTCCACCAAAAGAATAATAATAATGCAGTCGATCCATCTCTTGGATTACTTGAAATTCTACAATATCCAATAAACTAAGATTAACTGGCGTTACCGAATTGTTAATGGAAACAGTGCAATCACTGCGCTCACACATGACATAATAGACTTGCCTTGTGGCAATGGGATTCTACTCGACTGAGGTACCATGTGGTTGAGGTATTTGAACAAACAAGGATAATATAACTGACTAGTGGTTAATGTCGTTGTCATGACTATGGGTTTGCTTTTCTCCTACATGGCTTGCTAAGTTTCTATGATTGTGGTTCCGTTGGCTCTAATTGTGACAGCCCGTCCCGAAACATTTATCGCAGGTGTGAAAAGACAAAATTACCCTTGGACATTTTGTGTGGTTGTATGGTTTTGTTTGTTGTGATTGGATGCCCAAATTTGGACCACACAATCACACCCTCTCTTTCACTCCTATTGACTCTTTCTCTCTCCTCCGTCTCGGATTTTTCTGCATTTCCATACAAGTCGTATGGACATCACCCAAATCAGCCATTTTTCTTCACGGATCGAGGTTTTTGATGTCATATTCGTATTCCTTGTGACCATACGATCTCATCTATACCATTTTTAGGACGTGAAACCGTCTGAAAACCCGAGAACCATAACCTCCAATTTGAGGTATTGTTCATGCACACATAAATGTGAAGTTTTTTGGAAGATTCTAAGCTTATAGGAAGCTTTAGAAAACTCTCACGAAGCTCGGAGAAGAAAAACGAGGTGTTTTGGACGTCAGGAAGTCGAGTTGGTGAGTTTAAAATTTTGGCCAGATTATCGAGGGTTCTCCTGCGAGATCCCATGGATTTTAGGGCTTGAAATTGGTAAGAATGTGTTCTTCTCATCCTAAGCTTCATTTTGGTGAAAATTTCATGAATTTTGGTTGAAAATCAAGTGAGATATGAAACTTTGAATATTTTTCCAGTTTCCGACGACAGTTGGTGGTTCACCAGAGAAGAAAAGAGAATATTCCTAAAGAGAATATTCCATCAAAGTTGAAGGAATATTCCTAATGGTAGCTAACGGCGTCAAGTTAGTTTTAACGGAATATTCCTTACGGCGTTAACTTTTCCATTAGGCATGCCAGGCACATAGCCGCGCGTGGGGGTGCGTCTGGCCGTGCCTTGGCCGGCGCGTGGGTGATCCGAAATTTTTTCTAAAAATATGGGGATGTTCCTAAGGTTGTGTAGATCATGGTGATATATTCAAACACCCTATTTGAGCATTGTATGAGAAATTATTACCTACTTTTGTTTATGTGCATTAAATTGATGTTTATATAGTTGTTTGCATATAGGTGAGACCTATCCTGAGGATGAGTGTAATCAATCGAGGCTCGGGGGCTATGACCCTTCAACATATCAGTGAGTGGGCTTTTGGTTTTCAGTATATATCTATATACTTGATTTTTCCCAGAAAATCATTTTTAAATGAAAGTATGTTTTGAAGTACCATGCCAAGTATTCATATAGTTTATACATGCATTAGAAGTTGCACATATTTATGGTTGACGTTGTGGACGCTCAGGTAAGTACCAGGTGAGTTATCGAATGTTTATGTAAATTGAGGATTATGTGAGATGTTTAGAGAGCTCAGTAACTTGCACCCTCGTGTTAGTGCTCCGCCAGAGTTGAGGGCCTAGCCTTCACGTGATCGTTCACCTCTCGCATCACTCACGCTCACCTTGGATCCAAGGCAAGTGTCAGCCTGTCGTACAGACCACTTTAGGTGGTTCCGACTTGTAGGTGACTTGCGATACTTCTCACAGCCTTCACGTGATCGTAGCACTAGAACGTATTTATTTACACCCTGCTTGTCGTACAGACCACTTTAGGTGGTTCCGACTCGTGTGCAGGCATATTGTTGATGAGATATATATATTGTTGAGTTATGGATTGAGCCGTACAAGTCACATGAGGTGACTCCGGCTAGATGGATGAGCTCTAGATTCTGCCGTATAAGTCACGTTAGATTACTCCGACTGATTTAGCATTTTTATTGTGATTTAGCACCTGGATTACATGTTTTATACTGAGACATTTGGCATGGCATAATATTGATGCTTTATGCTTTCGAGCCTGATTTGATATATGTTTATATATTCTATTTTCTGGGCAAGTTATACAGGTTTTACGGCGAGGGGTTAGAACTTTTGAGAAATGAAATGATTTGGAAAAGCTTTGTTTTTGCCCACTTACACTTTTTTTTTGCGCCCCTCTGGGTTCTAGGTAGGAATTCTCGTTGCTGGCTTGCGAGGGCTTCAAGGCAGTTCTGACAGACTACCAATGTAGGATTATCTTTGAGTGTTATTTAATTAGTACTTCTGGTTGGATTGAAATTAGGCTACTTATGCTCTCGTTGTGTATTTCACACTTAATTTCGCGCTCGTACTTTGGTAGTTGGTTTTTTTTATCTTCTCATATTTCTCTATTTCCTTATCGCTTCCGCACTGTGCACATGGTTACGTCACTGCCACGTGACGGCCAACATGCCTTGATTTCGGTCAGGGTGTGTTACTAATTGTCTTGATAAATGTGTATGTCGGTTGTGCTGCTACCTAACATTTCTATGGTATTCTAGTAATGTCTGTCTCCATGGGATAGTGAACCGATGTCAATGGTATTATATCCATATACCGCATCGTATTTTCAATATAAAGAAACCATACCACCTGGATATTGGTTCACAACTCCCGGAAACAAGACAATCTCGTTCTGGTGACAATTAGCGTCATCTAGGTTGGCTACTACCTATGGCATGATCGGAAGAGTAAGTAAGATTTTCTAGGAAGGCTGCTCCTGTGAGGTGATTTTTTCACTTTTGGGAACACTGACTATTGTTTTTGGTATGTAATTATGGAAACGAGTGTTTGTGAAACTTCCATAAGCCTGAGAATGGGAATTGTGGTTAACTTTACCTCATAATGGAATTTATCGAAATTCGATTTTTCTCTTGAAGATCCGCAATCATAACTGCTATGTTTGAAAGATTGACGTTGTCAAGGACCACATGTGACTATCCCTTAGGTGTTTTTCCATTAAGTGCAACCACATCAGCACTAATATAGTCATTCGAGACATTTTCGAAACTTCGAGGTGAAGCAAAACCTCGAGGTAATTTTGGGAGGTGGCACAAAAAATAAAGATTGCTAAAGATAAAAACGCTTGCAATTTTCCAACAAAGAAGGGTTAATGATGATGGTTGGATTGTAGTTATGTTTAATCGATAAATTTCGATGGTACACAATTATCGATACGATTACCCTGCTTTAGGGTCAGCAAAATGTCTCCATTTTGGGTTTTTCTTTGGCAAAGAGGTTCTTCACATAAACTCTAGTGATGGTTGCCAAAGCATTCTTCTAGA
Organism: Pyrus communis; assembly: GCF_041283825.1. Lineage (NCBI taxonomy): Eukaryota > Viridiplantae > Streptophyta > Magnoliopsida > Rosales > Rosaceae > Pyrus > Pyrus communis. The sequence goes on from NC_142569.1 coordinate 30,141,519, forward strand.
AGGTCAGTAAGTCGTAGAAAAGTATCAGCGATAGTCATTCCAAGTTGCTCAAAAGTCATGAAAAGTTGGCATATTTCGTGTTCGACAAGGTGGCATAATTATGACATTAGAATTCAAGAACCGAAATGCTTACATCACATGTGTGATGATAGCGATACTGCCTAACCTATGCTCTAATACCAAACTAACACATCCCAACCTGGAATGTCCCCCTAGACACCCAAATCATGATGTGCTAGCCGACACTTGGAAGGTAACGAAGCCATAAAGTGTAGTGATGTGGAAAATGTGAATAAATTGAAACCTAAAAATGATTAATCTAGAGTGGGCATATGAGCGGGATTGAACCTATATCACACAAGCGATGTCAGAACATAGATAAATTGCAGTAAAAGAAGAGAAATGACATTTATACCGAAATGAGGAGTCTCATACATAACAGCTTTTACCAATAATCCTCGTTGTCACGAAACCTCTGACACTAAAAATCCTGGAGGGGTGAAAAATAAGGGTGAGTAGGCCTGAAAATAAAATTTGGTAAAACAGTTTCGAAAAGTGTAATCCCTCACTATAAAACAAGTATATGGTTTCCTAAAAATATTATAATAATAGTATGTAGTAGGTACCCTGCAGCAGAAGTGAGTCAAGATGTAAGGTACAACAACAAGTATCTCAACATTAAATCTCAACTCGTTATTATAAGAATTCAATGCTCGTTAATTTATGTAGGCACATAAGTCCACTGCAGAGATATTCAAATAACAGAACAGGCTAGGTGTAGGTATTACATTCTAGTACTACATCACGTAAGCTGCGCTAGTCTCGTCACACACGAGTCCAAAACACCACACAAAAGGACAGGCTGGCACCTAACTCTGGATCCAAACTGAATGTAAACGGTACATGTGAACTACAGGTGAAGCTAGTCCTTGGCCCAGGACAATACAAATAACTAAGAGACACCATGCAAACATGTAATAATGAGCAGATAAAACACAAGGATGTCATGCCACAAGTTTATGCTTACAAATAATATTAAAAACATAAAATGTACAAAAAGTCTATTTGTAAAGCTAAAAATGACATGTCACATCATAATATATAAAAGCAGTTGTTGGGAAAATCATATATATATATATACACACACACACACACACACACACATATATATATATATATACATGTAAAAACAAAAGACCCACTCACAGGTACATACATGTCGCAACCGTTTGAGCTAGGAAAGCTAAAGTCTTTGATGGTAATTGCACCTAAGCATAATATTAGGTCTTGTCAGTAAAAGTCAACTAAAATGATTTAATTTGAAAAAATGGACGACGGATTCAAAATCAGCTAGTTGAAATACACTAAGAAGAGGCCCGGGCAAATTTTGTAAAAAGTCAACGGTCAACCTAAAAGTCAACTAAGACTATATTAAAACTTCAAAATTTTTCTAAATGGATGTCAAAAGTGGACTCGGGATGTCGAAATTAACCTAGGAAGGTTTTCGAGAAAATTTCGAATAAGTCAACTAATGGTCAAAAGTTAACCTTAATGGAATATTCTGTTAAAGTTAACTCGAAGGTTAACAGAATATTCCAAGGAAATATTCCCTCTAAATATCTGAAATAGACCTGGGTTGGAAATGAAGGCCCAAAGGTTTGGGCTGGGTATGGGCTTAGGCCCTTTTTTTTTTTTTTTGGTACAGGGGCGGATCTAGGTTAGGGTTAATGGGTTGTGGGCTTGGGCCGGTTCTTGGATCCGGTTTGGGCACTCTTTTTTTCTTCTCCGGCTGGTTGCCGCTGCAACCGCTGGAATTGACAATTTGGCCAGGAAACTTTAAATGATCATAACAGTATTTCTCAACCAAAATTTGCCCATAATATACCAAAACGAAGCTAGAAAAGTGTAGAACAAGATTATAACTGTTGGAGTTCAAAAAGTGGCTCGAATTGGCCTAAAATAGCCCAAAAGCCGACTGGTCCGGGGGAAAACTAAGGAATTAGTTGGAAAAATGGAAAACTTTAAACGTCTATAACTTTATCAATACTCAACAAAATTGAGTGATTCAAAAACGAAAATCATACCTTAGGACAAGAAGAACAGATTGACACTCCTCAATGCCCAACTCACTGTGGTTTGGTCGAAAAATGGCTCGAAAGCCTCGGAGGTCGTGGGAAAGTGGGTGAACTTTAAACGTTTATAACTTTTTCCATACTCAACGAAATTGAGTGATTCAAAAATGAAAATCATACTTTTCAACGAGATGAAGAGAATGGTACCTTTCTCGACAGCTAAATCATGGTGGTTTGGCCGGAAAATGGCCTGAATGTGACGGCCAGAGTTGAAGTTCTCCGTTTTTGTCGATTTCGAAGTGGATTTGGGCATGCAAGCTCAAACCTTTGGCCTAGGGGTTGTGGAGAGTCATCCTACACCTTCAAACTTGACCAACCCAACAAGGTGCGGTCGGGTTTAGCTTGGAAAAATCCTACAACTCGCCGGAAATCATGGTGGGTTAGGAAATTGTCTATGTGTTCATTGAAACATGCATGCATGCATGAAACCTCACTAGAACTTGAAGCAAACCTTGAGAAAGAATTGAAGCTTACCAAGACGGAGAGAGTAGGGAATTTTTGGAGGTTAGTCACGGCCACAAGATTTTGAACGAGTTTCCTTGGTGTTTTGAGAGTTTTCTGGTGGCGTTAGATGAAGCTTGGAGGAGATGGTGGAGATGGTGATGCTTTGAGAATTTTTGGAGGTAGTTATGGTGGTGTTTTGATGTGCACCGAAATGGAGAGAATGATTAGAGCTAAAGGAGAGAGTAGGGAAGAGAGAGAGAGAGAGAGAGAACCGGTTTTAAAAAAGAAAATGATGGTGATATGTGAGTGATGATGAGAATTGATGATTGAGTGTGTAGGTATGGAGAGAGAGAGTGTGTGAACGGCTAAAAAAAAAAGGAAAACTAATAAAATGAGTTTGAAAACTTTGAGTTTTAATGATAAAGACAAAATAAAGGATAAAGGGAATAGTGCCAAGATTGATTTTTTAGTATAAAAATGTGGTTTTTTGTCAAAATGAACAGTACCTGGAGCTTTTCGTTAAAGTTCACAATAAAAAAGAAGGTAAGAGGAAAAGTGGTGTGTGTTTTAATTGTTGCTTGCATCAGTTAGTACATGCAAGCAAAATCTCTGCACAAGGCAGATTTCAGTGTCCCAAAAGGGATTTGGATCCTCTCTGAAGCCCAAGGAGAATATCCTCCTGACCAACACACGTGGGCCGTTCGATTTTCATCCAACAGCTATAATTATTATAACTTTAAAGGGAACCCCTGTTTGTAGTCATTGGATAAAATCCAACGGCTCACATATGTTGGTCAAGAGGATCCTCTCCTTAAGCTCCGAAGAGGATCTAAATCCTCCCAAAAGAACCCATGCAGTGGTGCACAATGCACAAGTAGAAAATTCCAAGTTTGGAATTTGTTTTATGTATTTCTATACAATTTTGAACGTAACTTGTTCATTATAACTCCGAATTAAGTTCCGTCTGCGGGCATGTTTCTGTAAAAACGAGCATTACTCGAAAATAATAACATAAGAATGGAAAAGTGAAAAGAAGATTGAGGTCCATGTGGAGGGCCTACGTGGCATCTCAAGGGTATTTTGATAATTTCACCACAACTAAGAATAAAATACACTAAATTTCGGGACAGGATTTCACAAATATGGACCGTTGGATGACATTCTTTTTGCAATCCAATAGTTCAGATTGTGCCACATGGATAACTAGTCTTTTTCATAATTTTTTTTTTAAATCTGGATTAACACGGACAATTGAATTTGGGAAATCCAACGATCTAGATTTGTAGCAATCCTTGAAGCCTGCAGCTCAAGCCCCGCCGCTTGCATCATGTCGAACCACTCGTGCTCACGCAAGCATGAAGAAGCCCACATGCTTGGCGCAAAAAGAAAAAAAGAAAAAAAGAAAAAAAGAAAAAAAAAAAGAAAAAAAAAAATATATATATATATATATATATAACGTGGCTGATGTCACCATGGCATCACACTCCTTTAGCCTGCGTCATTTTCACTGTAGCCCAATTGGTTGGGCTTGGAGTATAGAGATTTTGTGCGTTTTGGGGGATTTGATCACCCAATTGCCAAGCAATTGGGAGGTGGACTTGCTCGTATTAGATGGATGGTTTAAATGTGAGTCATAAAATGTGGCCTTTCTATTATCACTTGTATTGTGGATCTTATCTTAAATTAATATAATCTAAAAAAAATTACCAAGTCATGTTAAGGCGATATTATAACATTTTGGTATACATTGTGAACTTTTATTGAAAAATGTTTGGACAAGAACACCCTAAGTCATATGTGTGACACATCTCATAAAATTATGAGACTGTCTATATTTGATCCCAAACGACCCCACATTTATGCCCCTCTTTGTGAGAAAAGTCCTGGTAAAGCAGCACTACCGAATATTCTCTCATTACAACGAATAAAGTTGAACAATTTTATGATAATTTGACAAAAGCTAAAAGAGTTTAATCATATGTAATCGTCTTCAAAGAATTGTGACAATTTGACATCAGAGAGTAAGTTTTAGTTGAAAACCAAACCAAGCTAGGCAGTGCACGTTGATTCAATTCAATTTTACCTGTTTATCGGGTTTTATACTCACTCCTAAGAGAAATGCCTATATCACACGGGGCACGGGGCACCATGTAATGTTTGAAGAAGGGAAATGAGTCCTCAAATCATGAATAGAGGAGGATTTATTCACTTACATAGTAATATGCGCCCTTGGGGCTTTCTATTTGATTGTATCAAAAGGCTAATGAATTGGGAGAAATATACTATTCACAAGTTTTATGTATTTTTATCAGGGGCACTGGCTCCTTTGGTTTCGTTCATTACGATCTAGTTCCTACAAGTTGAACGGATATGTTTTCAATCATATGTCCTGTAACAAAACACCAATATAAACCAATCTCAATCTCTATGTGTTTCCGTTATGAAAGAATTATGTATAACAAAACCAATATTAACAAAGTTTGTTTTACTTTTTCTTAGGATCAGATAGAAATGGAATTATGGATCATGAGATTCATTGTAGACAACTAATTAAATAACAAGTGCTAAGACAACCTTTATACGATCTCAGCCCGATTACTAGCACATAAGAAATATGAACTCGATTTTGAACCAGTTTTTTCACAAACCGAATCCAACTAGGACCGTTTTGAAAATAAAAATAAGAACCGGATAGTTTACATCAGACCGGATAATATGATCCGAATCCACAGGTCCAAATACCTGCAAACCCACCCCTAGTTCCTACTTCTTTTATTTTCAAGAAAATAATATACCACAAGTAAAAATTCATTACCCCAAGTGGCAAGGTAAAAATTAATTACTCCAATAAAGCAGATTTTTTATCAGTCTCAAAACAGGGAAAAAAATTATTGCAGATTTACATAATATTCACATTTCTTAAACTTGCTTTCAAGTTCTCAAATGAAAAACCATGGCAGGTGTCCTTAAAACTGAGCTAAAAGTAGAGCTCGAGAACTTGTAATCGACACAGATAACAAGCCGCTTGAAAGAACCATGTCGAAGGAACTCAGCAAAATGACCCCATAACTTCGGAAGAATGTCAGTAAGTGCAGAAACAACTATGAAGCGTAACAAGAGCTGTTAAGTAGATTTATCACTTTCTTGTTGAGATTTAGAATCTTTTGCCTTTTTCTCCATGACCTGCTGGATGCCTTCTTGGTACCCATGTATAAAACTTTGAAGAGCATCCCGATATGCAGAAGCTCTTGTCATGTACACGCGCTGTAGAGCAGGCTTTAGCATCTCCATTCCTCCTCTTGCGGCCACAGCTATTTGTTTTTATTTCCAGAGAAAAAGCATTAAACATAATCAGATCTCAAACCATTTTAACTGAAAAGTTTATAGATTTCAAGGAAGCAACTGAAAATAAGTATTCATAAAAAGTTGGCAGGTGTTGAAAGTTTTTTCATTTCTAATAGCTTTTTTATGCTGTTAGAGAAGGGAGCGCTGAAATGAGAAAAGCTTATTACGACAGAAAAAGAAAACAACGCAGGGAAGAGAGAGCTAGGCCTATGAGTTTTGTCGCAACAGATTGGTAACAGTCACACAATCATAACCCAAATTTTATACAGAAATTTAGAGACACAGGCAATCGACAAATTAAAGTGAACCCACACACAAAACCAGCCAGAAAGAACTGCCTTACAAAAAAGCATATGTAGAAGTTTTTTTTTAAGCGGTTTGGATATACAGACAACTATTAAATCACTATTTTTTCTTTTTGAACAAACAACTACTAAATCACTATTAAAAAAGTGACTTTTTAACATATTGTCCTTCAAGCAGATTTGATGCATGTAAAACATTTGACAGAATCTAATGATCAAGTAGCAGGATTCACTGATTATTATTTATTTATGCTAGCCTCCGAAGTAAGAACGTTGCAGGACACTAATGCAAACCAAATCAAAGAACAAAAAACAAAGATTTATCGGGCATCGATCATTATCTTCATAGTCATATGCATGCATACACTGTATAGAACAAGCAGGCTTTCCACTTAAGTTATGTTAAAATGGCGACACTAATTGATGTGGCAGCATAATGTATAGATTACTTACCAAGATCCTCTAATGTTGAGGGTTCTTTCCCCTTAGCCGTTCTTTGTGCTCCACCAGGTCTATCTTCACTCTCTTCATTCTTATAATCATTAGGTCGCAGTTCAGGACCAACATCCCGCACCCAGCTGGCGGCATAAAGCCTAGAAGCCTCCTTCAACACCTGACAGCCAATAGAAGGTATAATACTATAAATTACCATCCTTCACGTTAACACCACACGCGTAAATGTACTAATAAGCTTTAACATATTCTAAGCATGAAAGCATAGTCAACATTCAATGAAAACAAGACATAAACTTATCAGAAACAGCCAAATATTATTACTAGCTTAAATTATCAGAAACAAAATCAACTTTGATACTCAGAAGCTTGAATTTTAAAGCATCTATGGTTGAACAATTGACCTTATAATCAAAATTCATATCAGAACACGCCAAAGAAAGAACAAATGGTTACACCCACCACGTTCGATAAACACACAAACGCTTCTGCTCAATAGCACTTCTATGATTAGTACTTTTACCAAAAGCAATTAAGCACATAAAAAGATTTTACTAATAACCCAAGTGTTTCCTGGAAAGCACCTATCCGTTACCTCAATAGTACTTCTACATGAAGGGCCATTTCAGACAATTGTTAGGAAATGTATTTTCTGATATCTGAAAGGTCAAAATAACTCCCCATATCAACTTGCAAAAAGCAATTTAACAATCCAGTACTTGTAATTACTTCCATGATCCATGAGTGAGTTACATGAATCGGATATGAGCATGATTAACTACATAGCCTATATCGATATGTGTAATGAAAATGAATGAAAAGGGCATACCAAGAACCGCTCATGCCAGGTGAGCTTACGACGCTTCTTTATATGAGGAGGGTCCGGCAGCGAAGATGGGAATGCAATCTCTTTCAGATCATAACGAATGTAATCACACACTTTCCGACACACCACCCTGACCTTCATTTCTGTGGCGCCGTTAGCGTTTCTCACTTTGGACTGGCGGAGTTGCATTAGACAGAGAGAGAGGTCTGCACTGCAGCCAGGGTTTCTTACGGTGGTGTGTTCGGGCGGCGGGCGGTAGGAGGAGGGAGGAAGAGGGAGGAACGGGGCGGGGAATTGTGGTGGGTTTTGCTTTTATCAAAACGGCCTCGCATTGACAGGTTTCAATTTCGCAATTTATTAAGTGAATGTACAGGTGGCAACAAATTAGCAAGGTACAGAGGAGAGAGAGGAAACGAAGAGATTTTTTAACGTAATCAGAACACAACGGCCTCGCATTGATAGGTTTCAATTTCGCAATTTATTAAGTGAATGGACAGGTGGCAACAAAATAGCAAGGTACAGAGGAGAGATAGAGGAAACGAAGAGATTTTTTAACGTGATCAGAACATAAAATAATATATCATATATCGTTATACAAATAATAAAATATATTTATTAATAAACTAATAACTTAACTGTTAAAATTTTCCACCACCCACCCACAGTATTACTCGTGTGCTGGGATTAAATGAAAAAAATTTCGAGGAAACGGGGACAGAAGATTTGAAGTCCTTTCTTCCCTATAAAATTGGAGCGCACGCTCAGCGACAGGAGCCAATCAAAGCTTACCACTAACAAACTGCCACTCGTCCCTTCACCAGTCAGGGAGCCATGGCCACCGCAAGAGTGCTGACCGCCGCCAATACTTCCTGCTTGATCTCCAAGACGACGTCGTTCCCCATGAAGCTGAGTCCCTACAGCACTACCAGCCTTTGCTTCACCAGAAGAAGAGCAGCGTCGCTGTCGTTGTCGTCTTCTTCCAGGAGGCCCTTCAATTGCACAGCTATCTACAATCCCGAGGTTCAGATCAAGGAGGAAGGCCAGCCCGAAACACTAGATTACCGCCTTTTCTTCGTCGACCGTTCCGGTCAAAAGGTCTATGGTCTTTCCATTTTCTGTTGTGTTGTTTGTTTGGATTCTGAGAAAATGCAGGACAAACTGGATAATGTGAAAGCTTCCTATAAATGTATCAAATGGGGTTATAATTCAGGAATTCGTATATTTCTTGTACACATAAAATGTTTTGGTTATTATATGGCAGCTTCTGATGGGCAGGGAAATGTGTGAGTTGATGGCATATATCATTTGCTTCATTGAGGTCTCTCTGTTTCAAATTTGATTGAGTTTTCGGGATTGTGTCGATTTGTTTTCAGTGGGGAAATAGAACAACAACTCTGAGTATCCGTACTTCGAACTTGTGTTCAAAAGAGAAAATGTTTATATGCAATTCTAAAAGAAGATTCAAAATGCTGGGTTGTTGGAGACATGGTTGGGTTTCCACACGCCAATTAGTTCATTTTTGTTTCAATCTGCTATAACAACGTGTTGGTTTATACTTAGGTTTCTCCTTGGCATGATATACCTTTGCAAGTGGGTGACGGTGCATTCAACTTTGTGGTTGAAATACCCAAAGAATCGAGTGCAAAGATGGAGGTTGCTACTGATGAGCCACACACCCCAATAAAGCAGGATACAAAGAAGGGAAAACTTCGTTACTATCCGTAAGGTCTAATTTTACTTTTCTTAAGGTTATATTACAGTGTTTGTCCTTGTCTTGGTGCTTTATATGTTACCTGAATCAGTGTAATTTTTGGCTAAGGGTGCACCATGAATATATGTACGCCACTGTTGGTGCTGATTATCTTTATTTGTTTAGTTTCTTAGGTGCACGATTTTTTTTTTCCTGGGTGATAGATGCATGCAGAGAAGCACATGCACATATGAGTAACACTATGGCAAGAGTTTGATATTTAAGTTCAGTTGTTTGTCCTACAAATCATTAAAGTTATCTTATATGTTCCCCGCCCTTTAGTGTAAATGTAAGTTATCTTATGTTACCTATCCTTCTCAGCTACAATATTAATTGGAATTATGGGTTGCTTCCACAAACATGGGAAGACCCATCTCTTGCTAACAATGAAGTTGAAGGAGCATTTGGGGATAATGATCCAGGTCTGCTCACTTGTCTGTCTTTTATGTTGCCAACTTTTGCCCGAGGGAAGTACCAACTTTAGAAGGAAAACTAAAGCTCTTGTATTTTCAACAACTTTTAGTTGATGTTGTTGAGATAGGTGATAGTCGGAGAAAGATTGGTGAGATTCTCAAAGTAAAGCCATTGGCTGCTTTAGCTATGATCGATGAAGGGGAACTTGACTGGAAAATTGTTGCAATTTCATTGGATGATCCAAGGGCTTCTCTCGTTAATGACATTGATGATGTTGAGAAGCATTTCCCGGTATGTACTGCATTTTAACCAACCACTATCAGATTTCTGTAATTATGCACTCACCAACCATTGCCACCGTAATTAATGTATCTAAATATAGATGTTTTCAGTTTTTAAATTTATTGCTGTTACATGATATGATTACTGTACGAAAAATGGATAAAGTCTACCTAAACTCTTTTGAGCAAAGTGGATGGTTATGATATACATTACTGTTTAGTTACAATTTATCTACCTTCATAAATTAGATCAACTAAGTACTAAGCTTTTTGAGGCTTAATCATATGGTTTACTTCAGGGGACTCTCACTGCAATAAGGGACTGGTTTAGAGACTACAAGATACCTGATGGAAAGCCTGCTAACAAGTTTGGTCTTGGCAACAAAGCAGCCAACAAGGTAATTTTACAGTGGCCTTTTCAATTGGTATCTGTGAATCCTTTTTTATTACTCTATTGGTTTTTTTCCTTTTTTTTTTTCAATTTTATGGAGTGTTTCCTTTTTCTTCTTCCCATTATTCATTCCTTTATTGATTCAGTCACCAGCTTTCGATGGCACTCTGGCCTAGGAGCATAGTGCTCCTTGCAAAGTGCCAGTGTTGCAAGGAGACATGACAAGATCTGATTACAAAATTAGTTTAGGGGGAAGGGTGAAGGTCATCAAAGTATTACTCCTGTTTTATAGCCCAATTATTTGTTCTAGTACACATACTGATGGGTTTAGAAAATGCATTCGTCCAAGTCAAATGTGATTTTCTGATTTGAAAGTGTTCAATAATTGCATACTTAAACGCATAATTCATGTAAGAATGTCTCTTTATGGTCATCGGACTTGAGTGTATAAAGAGTGCTTCAAAACCAGGCAGTGGTATTTTGGGGGGGGGGGGGGGGGGGGGGGTGTGGGGTGGAAGGGTTTAAGGTTAAGGGTGACATTGTTGAAAAAACCCCTTTCACTGGACCTTGTTCTTTGATGTAACCAACGACAATAGACTAAACTAGCAAATATAGAAAACTTAGAAACACACAAGAATTATACTGGTTCGGCAGAACTTATGCCTACGTCCAGTTGTGATTTCCCTAGGTAGAGAAATCACCTCTTCTTTGATTAATAATAGAGATTACAGAACTTATGCAAACCCTAGAACTAATCTCAAACCTCTCTGCTGTTTGGCTGTTTTCTCTCTGCTGAAAATCAGCCTTGCCGCACCCTATTTATAGATATAGGGTTGGCTTACATGTCCTTTACAGATTATAATTCCTATTCTAAGTGGAATAGGAATTTAGACTTCCTTTCCAATTCCAAATAGACTTCTAGGATTTCTAATCTACATTGAATAAGGAAACTAAGATTCTTTCCTAGCCCTTTTAGGAGAAGAATTGGTGCACCCTTTCCCTAAAACAATCCTAAACAGAAAAGGACACAAATTGACGAGCCAAAAACTAACAATCTCCACCTTGGTGAGTCAAACCAAGTCTTGATCGTTTGCACCCCAGAGTATCTTTGAACCTTCTTGAAGTAGCTCTGGACAAACTTCAAGAGTCTTCACCTTGGCAACCTCCTTCTTGCCTCATTGCACCTCAGGTGAGGAGGTGCTCCACTTTAATCAATCAACGAGATTGATCAAGTTCAAACAATGCTTGAACTTCTTGGCCGGCACTATCTTTGTAAGGAAATCTGCGGCATTGTCATCCGTATGAACCTTTTCAATCCAAATTTCCTTAGACTCCACCCAATCTCTGATTCTGTGATATCTTGCTTCAATGTGCTTTGATCTTCCAGAAAAAACCTGATTCTTTGCCAAGTGAATGGCACTTTGACTATCACACTTAAGCTTCACACAATCTTGAGTGATTCCCATTTGACTTACCAAGCCACTAAGCCAAATTGCTTCCTTTCCAGCTTCGGCCAATGCAATATACTCTGCCTCTGTGGTCGATAAAGCCGTAATTGGTTGCAGTAGTGCCCTCCAACTGATTGGTCCTCTTGTGCATGTAAACACATAACCAGAAGTTGACCTTCTCTTGTCCAAGTCCCCTGCATAATCGGCATCCACATATCCTAACACCCCTGCATTTTCCTTTTGCTTCTCAAACATAATCCTTTGTCGCCAAGAACCCTTCAAATAACGCAAAATCCACTTGACTACATCCCAATGTTGCTTTCCTGGATTTGCCATGTATCTGGAAACGACACTGATTGCTTGAGCTATGTCAGGACGTGTGCATACCATTGCATACATGAGGCAGCCCACGGCATTAGCATAAGGCACCTTCTTCATTTCTTGTTGCTCTTCCTCGGATGTAGGACACTGTTGTCCACTTAACCTGAAGTGAGCTGCCAAAGGAGTCGAAACTGCCTTTGCTTCTTGCATGTTGAACTTCTCAAGAACCTTCTGAATATACTTGGCTTGTGATATCCAAATCCTCCCAGCGGTCCTATCTCTCTGAATTTCCATGCCAAGGATCTTCTGTGCGGCACCTAGATCCTTCATGTCGAACTCCTCGCTCAACATCCTTTTCAAGTCTTGAATTCTAGACTTGTCTTGACAAACAATTAACATGTCATCCACATATAGCAATAGCAATATGATCATCCCATCTTGGAACACATGATAGTACACACAACAGTCATACAAACACCTTCTAAAATTAATTTTCAGCATGAATGAATCAAACCTCTTGTACCACTGTCTTGGAGACTGTTTCAGGCCATACAGGGACTTCCTTAGCTGACATACTAGGTTTTCTTTCCCATATTCAACAAACCCTTCTGGTTGAGCCATGAATATCGTCTCCTCTAAATCCCCATGAAGAAACGCTGTCTTCACATCCATCTGCTCAATCTCCATGTCATGCTGAGCTGCCATTGCTAAAAGCAATCGGATAGAAGTATGCTTGACTACAGGTGAAAAGATCTCATCATAATCCACCCCTTCCTTTTGTGAGTACCCCTTAGCCACGAGCCTTGCCTTGAATCTCACGGCATCTTGTTCATGTAGTCCTTCCTTTTTCCTAAATACCCACTTGCATCCAACTAGCTTTCTGTCTTTGGGTTTAGGAACCAACTCCCAAACAGAGTTCTTGTAAAGAGACTCCATTTCCTCTGTCATAGCACTTATCCAACTATCTCGCTCATCACTTGCTATAGCTTCTCGATAAGTAGTCGGATCTCCTTGACTAATGTTAAGAGCATAATTAACTTCGTTTTGGTCAAACCCAAACCTGTCAAGTTTCTTCTTGTTCCGCTTAGGTTTGTCCAGTGCTATGCATCTTTGGAATGCAGGTGGATTGTTGGGTGGAGTTTGACTCCTTTGGGATATCTGGCGGATTGGAGTACCTTCAATCTGTCCTGTTTCTTGCTCCACCTGATTCCTAACTGGTGAATGATGCTGATGCTCTTCTTCTTCCTCAAAACCATCAGATTCGGCCTCTTGCTCAATTTGCTCCACCTGAGCTTCTTCTTCATCTAAACTGATTAACGGAATCTTTGTTGCTTCAATTCCAGCATCATCCTTCTTCTCCCTACTGCTCTCGACTTTATTCAGAGGCATGGTTGTCTCATCAAAGACAACATCTCGACTGACAACCTTTTTCCTGTTGTTGAAATCCCAAAGCTTGAAACCCTTCACTCCTTTCTCAAAACCTAGGAATATGCAATGTATAGACTTCGGTTTGAGCTTGGACCTTTCATCACTTGGAATATGTGCATAAGCACTACAGCCGAACACCCTGAGCTTGGAATAATCCACCGACTTCTCAGACCATACCTCTTCTGCACTCTTAAAACCGAGAACTGTAGATGGTGATCTGTTAATCAAATAACTTGCATGATTAACAGCCTCTGCCCAAAAACTATCAGGCAATCCTGCATGAAATCGCATGCTCCTTTCTCTCTCCATGAGAGTTCGGTTCATCCTCTCAGCAGCTCCATTTTGTTGGGGATTCTTCTTTACTGTGAAGTGCCTTATGATGCCTTCCTGCTTGCAGTAATCGGTGAACTCATTACTTGTATATTCACCTCCATTGTCACTTCTCAGATACTTGATCTTTCTTCCAGTTTGATTCTCGGTTTCTGTTTTCCATTCCTTGAACTTTGCAAAAACCTCGGATTTCTGCTTCATGAAATAAATCCAAACCTTCCTAGAAAAATCATCCATGAAAGTAACAAAATACCTGGCTCCACCATTTGATTTAGTTGGAGCAGGACCCCAAACATCTGAGTGAATATAGCTGAGTTGCTCCTTACTTCGGCTATCTGCACTGCTACTTGCGAATGATACCTTTCTTTGCTTCCCAAGAACACAGTATTCACAAAAGTCCAGTTTGCAAGCTGACACGCCTTCCAACAGGCCTTGCTTGTGTAATTCTTGCAATCCCTTCTGGCTTATGTGCCCGAGCCTATGATGCCATAGTTCAGTCTTGTCTTCTATACTTTGATTTACAGAAACAGCTGCTCCCCCGACTATAGTGGTCCCAATTAACTTGTACAACTTATTGGGTTGTAGGTCACCCTGCATTACCACTAGCGATCCTTTGGTTACCCTGAGTCTTCCTTTTTTAGACTTGTACCCATAACCGGCCTCATCTAAAGTACCCAAGGAAATCAAATTCTTTCTTAGTCTAGGGACATACCTGACGTTCCCTAAAGCTCGTATCATCCCATCGAACATTCTGATTCGAACAGTGCCGATTCCTCTTACAGGACATGAAGAATCATCCCCCATTAAGACTTCCCCGCTGCTGACTTCTTTGAAAGTATCGAACCATTCTTTTACTGCACACATATGAAACGTGCATCCAGTATCCAAAATCCAATTGAAAGCCTTGGAGCCCGATGTTACCGAAAGAAGTTCCCCGTCACTCTCATGTTCGGTGACTGCACTAGCGGAACCTGAGCTTCCTTCCATCTTGGCTTTCTTTTCTTTCCAAATCTTGCAGTTCCTCTTCCAATGATCGGCTGAACCACATTCGAAGCAACCTTCCTTCTTTTCCTTTTTCTTCTTGGATTTTGACCTACCTCTGTTGCCAGTTTTCTCTTCTCTTGTCTTTTCCCGCCCCCTCTCCTTGCCTTTGGCATAAAGGCCTTGAGAGCTTTCAGTTATATCATCTAGTTTAGCATATGACTGAAGAGCTTGAATTACGTCTTCAAGCTTCAAGGACTCTTTTCCAAACATTAGAGTTGTTCGAAAGTGCTTGAAAGACGAAGGTAGAGACCTTAGCAGGATGATAGCCATATCATCATCTTTGTAAGTTTCTTCGACTTTCTGAAGATTAGCTATGCAATTCTGGAACCTGCATACGTGATCTTCAATATCACCTCCTTCTTCTAGTCGAAGCCCGAATAGTTCATCCTTTAGAAAAAGTTTATTGGACACGGTTTTTCCCATATAAACATTCTCCAATTTTTCCCATGCTTCCTGGGCAGACATCTTTTCGGTGATGTGTGACCGAACTGATCTTGTGAGATGGATCTCGATGGAACTCTTGGCCTTCTTGAGAACCTTATTCCATGCTGCTTCTGTCATGCTTTCCGGCTTCTTACCATCAAGTGCATCATCCAAATCTTGCTGTATCAGTACGTTCTTCATCATCCTTTGCCAGTCCGTGAAGTCATCCTTGCCGTCAAAGGGTTTTAACGCAGGTCCTTGATCCGCATTCATCTTCCCTTTTAACATCGTAGAACACCTTGATCCTAGCTCTTGATACCAATTGTTGAAAAAACCCCTTTCACTGGACCTTGTTCTTTGATGTAACCAACGACAATAGACTAAACTAGCAAATATAGAAAACTTAGAAACACACAAGAATTATACTGGTTCGGCAGAACTTATGCCTACGTCCAGTTGTGATTTCCCTAGGTAGAGAAATCACCTCTTCTTTGATTAATAATAGAGATTACAGAACTTATGCAAACCCTAGAACTAATCTCAAACCTCTCTGCTGTTTGGCTGTTTTCTCTCTGCTGAAAATCAGCCTTGCCGCACCCTATTTATAGATATAGGGTTGGCTTACATGTCCTTTACAGATTATAATTCCTATTCTAAGTGGAATAGGAATTTAGACTTCCTTTCCAATTCCAAATAGACTTCTAGGATTTCTAATCTACATTGAATAAGGAAACTAAGATTCTTTCCTAGCCCTTTTAGGAGAAGAATTGGTGCACCCTTTCCCTAAAACAATCCTAAACAGAAAAGGACACAAATTGACGAGCCAAAAACTAACAGACATACCAGTTTTCTTTGCAGTTTATTTATTTCTAATCTTGATACGTTTGATACGTAGTATGGACTCAATATTCAGGAATAGGGCATGCTTTAAACAAATTGATGTCCTACAACATGAAGGCAGTCGAAACACGATTCATGATCTACCTTAGCTCGACAGTAATTACAAGTCTCAATTCATGCATCGTTATGAAATTAGTTAGTGGTCACGGCTTGCAGGAACATATACCTGCCATCATAAATAGCTAACTTGGCTCGGGTTCTAGTTAGTTTAGCGTTTTAGTTGTTGTTTTTTTATTTGTTTTGTTTGAATTTCATGTTTTATTTGGTAAACTCCTTGTCTTTTTAATCAATCATCTGACAGTTGTGTGAGTCTAAAGTATTTGCATGCAGCTTTTATCAACTTATCACAAACAATCAGATTTATGGTTTCTATTGGGTCTCTATGCCTTGGAACTCAACTATTAACATTCAAATTTGATACTTTTGCTTTTTCTCTATCTTTTGCTTCTTCTTTTTTATGGATAGGATTACGTGATTATTTATTAAGAAATCAAGGGCTATGATTCGAGTTTTAAGTCTATGAATTACTCTTTTAAGAGGCTTTGTGCATAGTGTTATGCAGCAAATTCAGAAATTTCTGAATATAGACTTCTCTCCCGGGTCCGTCACCTCTAGAACTTAATTATCGATGTTCTAACTTCGTGCGTATTGGTTGTTGATTATCCTTGTTGCTGGAAATTCTTTTCTGGTGGTGATTTGGTACTGTCCACTACACAGTAGCACACACTAATTGTCACACTTCACCTTCTTCTCTTGCTTTTCCTGTATAAGCATAGAATAATTACAATACCACAATCTGCAGAACATTACATATGAATTATACGACCTCTGTGCGCGCGCGCGAGACCTTTTTTTTATATCTAATTATAGAAGCAATTCATATGATGAACAGGATTATGCTCTTAAGGTCATAACCGAAACCAATGAATCTTGGGCAAAGCTTGTCAAGAGATCAATTCCTGCTGGAGACCTCTCACTTGCATAGATATCAGTAGACTTGGAACTCCATGCGCTTAAATATATTTTGAGTTCCTGGTGATTCATTAGAGATAATTCCTTTTGACGAACCGGTGATGTTATTCATTAGAGATGATGCCCTGAATGCTTTCGCAAGTGAGTTTTTTAACACGTGACAAATTTAGTGAAGGTGGAGATGACCGCGCGATGTTACTAAAGGACTTGATTTTTTCAGGTAAATTATGTTCGTTGTTTTCGTTTGATTAGAGACGGTGCAGTTCACACACCCCTTGTTAATTTTTGTTATTTGATCATCTTCAATTAATTCGATCTGAGGGCCTGATATTGAGAATCTGACGGCCTGAAATTGAGTAGTATGAAAAAGGTAAAAACGAGTGGATAACACACAAAGAAGGGTGTGAAACGAAAAAAAAGTGTGAAATCAACTGCCTATCAAAAAGTGAAATTCGGGTTTACGTTTACTCGCGGCAAAGCTACATATTAAGCCAACTAGTTTTTTGTTGTATTTTAAATAGAATTATATATTTACACTCAGAGTTTAAAAATAAATTAGTGTCTAATTTGTTATTCATGAAATTCTAACCAACTGATTTTTAGGGAAATTGTGTACCCCGCATAGGAATAGGCAACGGTTATGATGGGCGGGTACTTGGTTATTTACTCATAACTGTTTATGCTCATACCCGCATAACCGTTTAACTGTTGGATAATTGCCTAAACAGTTATACCCATAACCGTTTATAAACGGTTAATCATATCCATAATCGCATACTCATTTAACTGTAACCGTTTAATACCCATTTACCTTTTTAACCTATTTATCTTTTTTTTTTTTTTAAAGGAAAACTAATGAAAATGACTTGAAAACTTTGAGTTTTAACGATAATGACAAAATAAAGACTAAAAGAAATAGTATTGGGATTGACTTTTTAGTGTAAAAATATGATTTTTTTTGTTAAAATGAACAGTATCAGAAGTTTTTCATTAAAGTTCCATTTTTTTTTTACCATTACCCATTTTTCACCCGTCTTCATGTTTTTTAACAACTTGAAAATTAAAAAAAAAAAAAAATTTGTCATAATTTTCTTTTTTTTTTTGGATAATTAAACACCATTATAGGTACATTTATCATACATTTCCGTATTTTAATTTTTTAAGTCCTTATGTCATTCCAATAATTGAAATAATAATTTAGGGACGATATTTTTAACTGTTACCAATGAAGGTAATATAATATTGAGAACTTTAACGAAAAACTCTCGTACTGTTCACTTTAACGAAAAACCACATTTTTACACTAAAAAGTCAAACCTGATACTATTCACTTTACCCTTTATTTTGTCGTTATCATTAAAACTCAAAGCTTTCAAACCAATTTCATTAGTTTTTCTTATAATATTTGCCAAGTATTCTTGGGTTTAGAAAACTGTTTAAAAGACACTATTCTTGGGTTATTTAACCCATAATGTAAAGTATTAACATAATATATATAATGAGCTACATTATATTATAATTAGCTATATAAACCATGCACTATAGTCAATAGCATTGATCTAAGTTTTGTCCAATAGAGAATATGGTTTATGTTAATTTTACATATATAAAATAAATTGGTAAACGGTTACCCGTTTATAACCGCGGTTAATACCCATAACCACCTATTTAAATTTCACAGGTAAACGGTTTATTTATCTAAATGGTTACCCATAACCGTAACCGTGAAATTTAAATAGGTGGGTAACCGCAGTTACCCATAACTGGGGTATTTTGCCCATCCCTACCCCAACGTCCCTTAAAAAAAAAAAAAAAAATTGTTATTCTATCATTGCGTTGGAGCGACGTTTGAACATGGTCATGACACAGGGCGGGCCTTAACCAAGGCAAAAAGGAATTGAATTATATGTTGAATAAAGAATTAGCTGTGAAGGAACTTGTTAATGTAGGGTCCTTTTAAATCTTTAAAATATATATAGATGTGCCATTTGGAAGTGAGAGGTTTTGGGCTCAAATTTCATTGATAGTGAATTCAATACTAAATTAGGTTGCTCACTATATTGCTTAGCCAAACTTTCGTTTCTCTTAAAGTAAAAATATCAATGTTCTCAAAATATATAGGTCTCATCCTACCCCACCAAGGTGGGCTTGTAGAAGGCACATGAAAAGAAAAGAAAATCAAAGAATTGGGCTTGTGAGCTAACACAGTGAAACCAGACGACTGAGCATCACAAGGATTGACGGCAACCGCTACAGACAACCGCCCACCGATATTGGTTTACTATTCACAAAGAAAATGAGCACCTATTCAAAAAGTACTTGCCGGACACTTAAAGACTATCGGCAAATTAACAACTTTACAACACAAAACTCTAGAGATATGCCTACTCAAACATCAACTCTGGACCATATGTTGGCCATCAACAAGAGAAGAGGCCTGTGAAGTGACATAAAGGTTGTCACACTAAGTTGGACAATGCTTCCTCAACCCCTTAGGGCCGAGCAAAGCACTCAATACGTGTTGGCCCATGAAGCCTTTCAACTAACCCTGAGCAAAGGCAACTCCACGTGTCGATTGAGTACGGAAGGAGTAGGCAACAAGCTATGTCTACACATGTATTCATTTAATGCTAAAGCGGTGAGCCCAAGACTTTTGGGGCCTATATAAGAGGGATGAGTGCCTCTTATATGCGGTCGGAATCACAAAAGAAAAAAAAAAATCTCGTTGAGCACTTTGTATTATTCACCCCACATATACTACAGTGGACATAAACTAGTTTTGATGATGAACCGCTTAAATCTTATAGTCAATAATCTAAACCTTTAGTCCAAGTCCATCAAGGGTTGACGATATTGGTCGTTATGGACCTCTCAATTTTGAACGTTAAAAGAACTTATTCTTCCAATCCCCATAAAAGTAGTCGGATTGAGAGAGAAGTTCCTTCATGGCTTAATACACTTTCTTCCTTCCAACTTGAACAAAGTTTGCAAGTTACATCAAATTTTCAATGCAAGTTGAATCCATTGAGCAATTCAATCCAATACAATTCAGTCTTAGACACCAAACAAGGCCGAAGGTTATTTACTTATAAGATAATAAATGGACAAGAGATTGTTTAGAGTTCAAATTGTCGAATTCAAAATACATGCCAAAGGCAAGAAAATGGTCGGGTTATTAACATGCATTTTTGTACAACCTTAAAATGAAGAACAAATATGAACACATGCATTGGAAGGTAGAACTTTTAAAAGAAAATTACTGCACTTGAGACCGTATGTACAGAACTAAAACAACCTACTAAACAAGGCCTGGATATGTGACTGGTTGCAACGAAAGATAAAAGAAAAGTATCTTGTCTTATGGTTCAGCAACAGATTCAGTTGTTTCCATCTTCTTCCCTTCAAGCAATGGCGTTGTGCTTGACCTTTCGGTTTTGGTGGTGATCTGATGCTCACTTTCCTCGTTAAATCTATCCACGCTGTGCAGAAAGATTCCTGTGACGGTGGCCAAACGAGAATTACAAATCTAAGGGCTGATCTCGATTTCGGTCCATTAAATGTAATAATGATAGTCAATATTCCAATCAACTTCATCAAATTCACACCGAGTATTGATCATAGTATAGAGTGTATGTATGAAAAGAACACTATTGGGCAAAGAAAAGAAACAACACTTGCCTTTTTCCAAGAGGGATTTTTTCAAGTACCCAGTACACAAGTTGGTAATTCACATGTCATATACAAGTGGAAAGAGGATATATTTTTCGGCGTCACTCCACTTGTATTGTGACCCATGGACTACCGGCTTGTGCACTGGGTACTTGCAGAAATTTTCCTTTTCTAGTTTTACTGACGTCACATCTATTTGGGAATTACTCAAAGGGAATTGTTATTAGCACTCCAAAAATTTCATTCTACACTCCAAACTTTCTATATTAGGAAAGAAAAATACACTTGTGAGGAGTGTATAATGAGATTTTTGGAGTGCCAATAACACTTCCCCTTACTCAAATATCCATGCACTTATTAAAATTCCAGACAAGTCATCAAATTCAGAAGTTCCACGGTAAAATATCGAACCACTCCACAAGCCAGTAATTCACATGTCATAATACAAGTGGAGAGAGGATATATTTTTCAGTGTCACTCCACTTGTATTGTGACACGTGGAGTACCGGCTTGTGTACCGGGTACTTGCAGAAAATTTTCCTTTTCCAGTTTTACTGACGTGACATCTATTTGGGAATTACTCAAATATCCATGCACTTATTAAAATTCCTGACAAGTCGTCAAATTCAGAAGTTCCACGGTAAAATATCGGGGTAACTACAAGAATCTTACCTATAAACCATATTAGAGCTGATGGAAAGAAAACAGCTGTTAGAATAAGAGCAGTCTTCCTCCAGTTGTTAATGGCATCCTGCACAGTAAAAAATCAATCCAAAGCCAAAAGAAAGAAGAATACTCAGTTAGAATGTGCAACTAAGGATTTTTATGAGACCATTTGCAAGTTAAACAACATATAATGAAATAAAAAGGAAGGCAAACCTGGAGAACTCCAACAAGAGGTGCGGAAGGTACATCACCGAAGAGATGAATTGAAACAGTAGAAATAGCCATAGACAGCGGCCTCATACTAGGCTTAACACAGTGGAGACAAATGTAATTTACAGGACCCTGCAAAAGGGCAACATGGAAGACCAAGAGGAGTGAATATTCCATAGGTCTGGCACTAAATATCTATCATGCAAACAGTGTGATATTGTAATTATCTACTTTTTGAGCCATACAAAGTATTTCAGTGTTCGGCAGCATAGGCAAATTGAACAAAACCTAAAAAATAAATGGAGAAAATTTCATTAAATGGGAATGTACCTGAGTTGCAAAGACAAGTAGTTCACCGATTCCGAAAAGAGCTAGGAAAACATACATATTCTTGAAGCAAAAGGCACCGAAGCAAAAGGCACCACCAATTAACGTTACCGCTGAAAGAAGCTGCAATAGAGTATAGTACTTAGAGACAAAGGCAAAGAAACAAAAACGAACATGATGATTGGACAATGAATACACAAGGTATCCATAGACAAACGGCAATATTGCATATAAACAACTTTCATTTTATAGATTTGTTAAATAATGGTATCAAGGAAAATATTCTAGATTACCTTAAAAGCATTAGAGATAGTGTTAGTCATATAATCCAGAAGAAAGCCTCCCGCTAGTGTGCCCAATATTCCGGACATGATTGTAATACCTCCAAATATCGTATCTGCATCATTCTGCCAAAAGAGCATGAATTTAAAGCAGGTTTTACCATGGAGCTATCTCCTAACTACTTAACATCAACTTTGACTACACAGAATTAGAAAGGAAAAAATTATTGAATGATACAAATCTATACAATCAAAGTAAAATGCTTACCATATGATATATATTATATCCCGCCTTAGGTCCCCAATATGAGTATGCACCTATGACAAAGTTGTATGCTATGTAACCTAAGAATGAAAATTTCACATTTACAGGGAATTAGTATATAGAGAAAGATGAAGGGCATGACGACTAAAATAGTAAACCACTGAATGAGTTCTCAGGAAACTAGCCAGTGAAAGAACCATATAAAGAAACAACCATGAACCAAAGAAATCCATATACAAACCCTGGTAGGTAAAGCAGGTGGGGAAAGAAAAAGGTAAGTACCTAGAACATTCACAACATAAACCTCATCCACCAACAGCACCTTCATATCATTCAAAAACCTTGATATTTGATTCTTTATGTTTGATGCAACCTTTGACCTGCCATAAAATAAATAGCACATGACACAACATAGAAAGTTAAACGAAACAATAGTTTGGCGTGTAATGCTTTACTGTCATGCTCATGCAAGTGGAACCCACATATAATTCATCATACGAAACCACCTATTTGTCCTATTCCTTGCAATGCCTAATGAGACCTCTCACAGTTGCTTTATTTGACACTTATAATGGAGACTATTAACTTATAATGGAGACTATTAATATGATAAATATGCGCATACCATTTAAACAAGAAGCTCAATTTACCCTCAAGGATATATTAGGAGGAAAAAACGGTGGTCAACATTAAAACACACCTGAGCAAGTTACACCAGCTTCATAGGCTGGTCCAGCTTACAATTAATCTTTCCAATTCTCATAAATGATTCACTTAAAAGTCCACCTCGTTACTGATTCGAGGCCAATTAACGTCCAACATATTCAGTTTGATATGTAAATGTTCCATTTAAACGATATTTCATTAATACCCTTTTAATTCTTTCCAAATTTCTACGTTCCTTATGTAATTCAACTATTGTCTCCGAATGAACAGGGTGAGCATGGAAATAATTGACCACTTAAAACGATACAGAAACTCAAATAGAGAATGAAGTTTATGGAGTATTTTTTAAGTTTCTTTTAGGTGTTTCATGGAATGCATGACCATGTTTCTTGGATCCTTTTGTTTTCTCTAACAAATCCTGTGTTTCTTATCCCTTAAAAAAAGGAGTGTCTTTTAGTTAACTGGAACAGTGTTTCTTGGACTCCGAGTCCACGTTTCTTGTATTCCTTGCATTTTCTCTAATAAATTTCGTGTTTCTTATCCCTTAAGAAAAAAAAAAGGACTGTATTTATGATAGCTGGAATATTGTTTCAAGTTGAGCAAAGCTAACCAAAATTCAAGAACTTGTAAACTTAGTTAATTCTCACATGGTCCTTGAGATTTGCATAACTCCTCATTTTGGTCCCTAAGATTTTGAAATCGATAGAAGTGGTCCCCGAGTTTGTCTACCATCAATTATTTTGGTCATTCCATGAAAAATCTCCATTAAATAAGGATAAAATGACAAAAATACCCTCAAATTTTGTCAAATCATTTTGACCTATTGTTTATTAAATTGAGGGTAATTTTGTCCCTTTAATCTTTATTTAACATAACTATTCATCTACGTAGCATGGATACGGATACGAATACGGTGATACGGCTATTTTCTAAATATTAGGATACAATACGGCATGGATACGTTAATTAAAAATATGCATTAATATATATTAATAAATATATTAATATATTAATAATTGTATATAAATATATACGGCATGGATGCTAAAAAATATGCATTATTTTGTAATATAAATATAAATATATATGGCATTATTTTCTCATAAAACAGAAACCCTGGTTTGAAAAGAAAATGTCACGTGACTTCAAAAAATACCCTAAGTACCTAGCACAATAGAATATGCCGCCGTCACCTTCTTTCCAATTGCAGATCTCGCCGTTTCGACACTCTTCTACACAGAGCTCTCCCTCCCTCCTCTGAACCCGCCCCCCCCCCCCCCCCCCCCCCCGGTTAGATCATTTGATGCTGAGCCGCTCACAACTAGATGGGTTATATCGTTGCGTATCCAAAAAGTCGGATTCGCTTATCAAAAGCGTATCGACGACGTATCCAAATGTCCATTGGTCAACGGGTACGTTCAGATACGTATCCGGAGCGTGTCGGCACGTATTGGGCGCATATCGTATCCCAAACCGTATCTGATATGGGATACGCTCTTAAGCTGGCATGTCTATGCTTCGTAGCTATTCATGGAAGAACCAAAATGATTGATGGTGGACAATCTTAGGGACCACTTGTATTGATTTCAAATCTCAGGGACCATTTTGGCTAAAAAGCCAAAAGCTTATCCCCATCAAGGTGGTGGCTGTGTGTCTAGGTATATACAAAAACATACAAATTTTAGATATTATATTACACAGAGGTAGCTTCAATTGAGGGACACCCGTTGTAGGCCCACTCCAGATTGTATTTCAAGAATCCAAATTGTGTAGTTTTTAGTGTTTTGATGAAACACTGTTTTCATCTAATTTTTTGCTACAACTAGATGTCTTAATGATTTCGTATTTGTCTAATATTTTGCAAGACCTTTGATTGTAGAACTAAGAAATCTATTACATACATATGAGCTCAAGGATGAGTGACTCACTTGGAAGATTTTTGTAAGGTGGAATTTCTCATATCTTTCTTCATCGAATAGGAAGCATCTTTACCATTCGAAATACCTGAATTTGTGCAGAGTTTCAAAACAAAATTAGCAATGTCAAAGGAAAAGAGTAACTATAATACAGTTAACAGAACAGAAACTTTCACTATCCTGATAAAAATAAAAAGTTAATAAAACATAATCAGCAGTACTTTCTGTTTCAAGAAAGAGAGGCAGAAACAAAGGAAAAGGCAATTAACTAACATAACAGAAGTTTTAAATTACATATTTTACACCTTCACATCGTAAGAATTTATGGTTCAAAAATTTGTTATTATACCAAAGAGCACCGCTAACTAACGTGACACATAGCATCATTACTTTGTAATGCATAGCACAATGTTCAGAATTTATTCAGAATCATGAGCTTTCACTACCTGAAAACTTAAGGAAATGAGGAAACCTACTAGTGAAGCAACTCCTCTTACAGGATAGGGGATTTAGAGATTTTTCATAAAAGTTTATTGGATGGACGTATCCTAACATAAATTTCCATGTCAACTCAACTCAACTTAGTTTTTATCCCAAAAGGAAAATCTGAGAAAAGTTATCATATAAATTAATAGAACTCCTAAAGAATGCAGTTATGCAGTATAAACTGACGGTAAAATCCTAAATCACAAAGTTATTTATAGATGAATGCTTCACATCCACATAGCCCATTAGAGAGGTTCCAATTAATCATAAGCTATTCTGCAGCTACTCAGAGAGAGGACATGGGTTTGTTTTTATAAAGGTCCATTATCTGTAGATACAGCTTCCACATTACCATAAGTATCAGCACCTTGAACTTCTTCAACAGCCGTTTCCACTGCTGTAACTGCTTTTTTTGATTCAGGATGAAAAAAACCTGTAATCACAAATTGCTTAGCAACGACCCTTAGAAATGTGGTGGAAGAAAAATGGATTGATGCCTCAAATCAGACCTTTCAGCTGCAAAGGCTTCATAACAAATCCTAGAATAGCAAATGGTAGCATAAGGATTGCTTCCCCCACAAATGCATAACGCCAATTGGTGTGACTTCCAACCTATGTAATATAAACAACAGACAACCAAAAAAGGATCAATGTGATTCGTGGAAACATGTGAGGACCCTCAAACTGTAAACAAACATGCACTTTTTATATAAAGAGTTCTATCTAGAAAATTTTATTTGGGTCAAGACACCATATATCCCATGAAACTAACCCACGTTGCAATTAAGGATAACTTACCACCCCACCATAAACATAGCCAAGTGCATATCCACTTGGTATGCACATGTAGAATATAGCAAGCCATGCAGTTTTCTGAAATAATAGACAGCATAAATCACCTGACAGCAAATCTAAAAATATATATGATTTTAAATAATAAAAAAAAAAAAGCAATGAGGTGTATACAACATCAAAAAGAATATCTACATGATTGGACAGGTGGTCGGTGTTAAAAGAAAACCTACTACTAAGAACATATCAAAATCTTAGTAGTAGGTTTTCTTTTAGAAAAAGTCAACAGGGAATCATACACATTCTATGGCACACTACTGCAGAATGATAACACATGGCATTCTAAGAATGAGGCAGCGACCAAGTTACGTTACAGTGGCTTTATATAGGGAAAGAAAAGAAAAAAAACAGGAAAACTACAACTCGAAATAAAGTACAACTTGAACTTTTATAATCCGTTAGATGCCATATTTTAAATGGGTTTGATCACAATATTTTGCTTATATATTTTCTTTAGTTATAAAATTGAGATAACTACATGTGAAACGAAGGCTTACTGACACTCTGGTTAGAAGATGCGATTATGGGACAGAGGTTCAAAGCCGAAGGGGTAGAGGAAGACCTAGGAAGACTTTGGAAGAGACTCTAAGTAAACACTTAAGAGTACTTGGATCTTACGAAAGATGTGACACAAAACCGAGCGCAATGGCATTATAGGATTCATACAGCCGACCCCACTTAGTGGGAAAACGCTTTGTTGTTGTTGTTGTATAAAATTGAGATAACTACTTATCTTAAGGTAATGTAGTTTTTTTCTTTCGAGTTATTTACTTTTTTTAATAAGGTTCAAAATCTTCAAAAGTATATCCCACCGTCTTTCTTTTGGAATGAAAAACATAATGAAACCAACAAATTTAAAATGTTAGGCAGCCGTGAAACAAAAGATACCATACCTGAGCAGCTGGGGCATTATCGTCAATGAATGGAGCTGCAAGACTAATAAAAGAAGCTTCACCAACACCAACTAGCCTTTAGAGAACAGAAAAGGAATTAAAACAAGCAAAACAAACAAACATGATCAAACAATAACCCACATTACGGGACTGCTCAAAAATGAGCCATCAAGGAGCAACAAACTGGGGAAAAGGTATATCAATAAAACAAGAAGGATATAAGTTACTTACATGCGGAAAATAGTAATGGACCAGAAACCCAATGAACAAGCACAACCAACTATCGCAAAGGTCCAAACTGATAATCCAACTCCAATGAGCCTAAAGGGACTTACACTGAAAAATTTTAAATTGCATAAATAAGAAATCCAAATGCTTCTGAATTTATACATATCTGCACGCGCACACACACAGAGACAAATACACACACACACACACACACATATAGTCCACTTCTTATAAGATAGTGTGTGCCCCGAGGCGAGTCTTTTAAAACTAAATATAATTATTATCTTTGATTTAGTTATAATTATTTGTTTTACAAAGTATTCTATTTTATAAATATAATGATTATATAACATATACTAAAATGTTAGGTACCGTGAGGCTTGCCTCACGCCTGGGGGGGCTATCCATGGGACGCCTTTGCCTTTTAATACATTGACTGCATAAACCCAAAGCCCGAGTGCTAAAATTTAAACCCACTTGTCAGAAGAATGGGGCGAAAACCAGCCTGATTTTCAAATGAAACAAGTCTGCATGTAGAGTGTTTGCACTTGAAGCTTATCTATATGTGTGTATCCAATTATTCATAGATGCGCACATAAAGGGGTGTGTGCGCGTGCGCGCGAGTGCGCACAACAAAATTGTCTTCATAGACAGACATAAATGTATGACTGTTGTTTGATGTATGGTCTATACTAACAGGTGACTGTTACCTCTTTGCTAATGATGCAAATACAGGAGAAGCAATAAGAAGTCCAACCATAAAAGCTGATGATAGAACTCCATCTTGAAAGTTGTTCAAGTGAAACTCCCCCCTACAAACAAAACAAATTAAGGATATTAGTACAGTCAAGGATGATTTCTATTTCTATGGAAAGTAAAACAGTTATTAGAAAAGAGGAAAAAGAAAATGGAAAACAATTATCACATGCAGGACACATACAAGAAAAGGAAATGCCCATGAGTAGCTTAAAAATAACAAAAACAATGGCATAGAATGTAAATGAAGTATAAAAGGTGACCTGGACAAAGCTTTTCAAACAATTGTTCGAAAGCATTTCTATGCAAATTGTATACCCAAGGAACTTGTGAGAAGGATTAAGCAAATATTATATTAGAAAGGAAGATACTTATCTCAAAAGACTGCATGTTGCAAGCACCGTGTAGTAAAAAGAAGAGAAATTGATTAAAAATGGATAAAATGCAGACAATCCACAACTGCCTCGACCTCAAAGTCTCAATACTGATGCAGACTGTAGTTGGTGGTATGTTTCACACACCATAGCTAAGTATATTAATCGGAGAACAATTTTGCGCAACTTCTCAAATACAGTGCTCTTAGAAAACCAAATGACATTTTTTATATCAATAACAAATTGATACGGATACACACTTGTTTATTTCAGAAATCTCAATAACGTTTCTGTACCGTAGCACTTAGAACATGATTACAGGCAAAACCTGAAAACTCAGCACATTCAAGTAAATCAAGCAATGCATAAAGACAACCAAATATGAAAACCAGAGAAATAAGGAAACCATCAGATAGTTCTTAGAATCTTACTGTATCCCGGTACCAGCCGTGCATATACCACTATCTGTACATGTTGTGCGGCTCCCATTGACACCATTGCTTGCTATTGTTCCTCGGTCCACATAATTTATCAAGTTAATCAAGCAAAAGATAACAAGTAACCTGCAATCACAGCAGAAAGACATTTATTACGCACCGAACAAAAAAAGAGATACTAAAGTGGTTCAAAAGTCTTGCAAAACCTTCATATGACATTTGACTCAACCCAGCTGAAAGCTTAAAATTATAAATATATTCTAACTCCACAGCATTCATTTACATGATACATCACCTCATCCTTTCAATTTCAAACTAGTTTAACTCATTAAGCATCCAACAATTCTCACAATTTTCCCCTTCCATCCATAATTTTCACAGAAAAAGCATTAATGCCCACAATGGAGAAAAACCGAATTTCCAGTAAATCACCAAAATTTCTGAAACCCACATACAAATACCGTGTATTTTCCAGACCCAAGCAACAAAAACAATCAAAAATCCAAAAAGATATAAAAAGGTCAAGACTTTCTCTTGATTTCCATATTTTCTCAGAAACCAAACAGAGACCCCAGAACAGAACCCAAAAAAAGAAAAAAACAACACAAAACTGTAAGAGAATCAATAACCTCTTGGGCGTGAACCAGGAAGGAGCGGGAGCTGCTGTTGAAGCAATAACCATGGCTGTCTCCGCCAGACGGGGCTTGGCTTCTTCGGAAGACTTTGTTGCCTTTTGAGCCATAGAGGTGGAGTAAAATATACTTTTAATATTCTTTAATCTGGTAAAAATTATCTTTAGTTAAAAAGTAATGTAATTGGTTTTATTTTTTCTGAGTTGAAAGTTGGAACTTGGAATGGTAGTTGTGTGGGGGATGTGTGCGTCTTTCAACCCTACTCCCTCCTCCGCGATGGCTTCGTTTCTTGCTAGTTTTACAGTAAAGCTCCACGAACTTTAATGTTTGACCGCTTTTGGAGTTTGAGTTTGACAAAGTTTCATCAATGTTTCCAAAAATTATTATTCTCTTCACCACTGTTTAGCCAAATTGATTTTTGAAATTGTTATATCTTTACTTTGATCCCTGTTATTTAAAATTAAAAGTAGTGGTCCTTGATATTATTCACGGTCAATTATTTTGACCATTCTATGAGAAATCTCTGTTAAATTGAATGTATTTTTGTCAAATCAACTTCTTGCCTTGAACTGGTGGTTTAACAAAAATATCTTTAATTTAACAATTTTTTTTTATAGAACAACCAAAATGATTGATGGTGAACAATCTCAGTAACCACTTTTATTTATTTTAACCCACAAAGACCAAAGTAAGATGACATAATCTTTAGGGACCATTTTGGATATAAAACCTTCTCCCCACTAGTATCTCCTTCCCAGAGAAATAAAACAAAATAAAGTCGGAGTAATTATCTGGATTTTGGAATCATATGTTGTTTGTGGGGTTTTGGATTCTCTGTGTGTAGTTGCTTGGTTAAGTTGTGTTTCTCATCTATTTAAAAGATGGCCTAAGTATTTCTGCGCTCATGTAGTTCGGCATGAAAATCAATTATTTTATATCCGCATCTCCTAGCAGAATTGATTTTGTTGCACCAATCACTACTAAAGGTGCCCGTGATACTGGGCTCTAGCAAAAATATGGGGTCTACTAACTTAGGGGTGGTGGTTGACATGAGCATGGCATTGGTAGTAATGGTAGTTGGAGTGGTGGTGAGGTAATGGGGTGGAGATGGTGGTGCTGGTGGTTGTGATAGTGGTCGTAAAGGTAAAGGTGGTGATGGTCATGGTGGCGGGGGTAATGGGGTGGAAAATGTTATGATGGTGGTGGGACGTGGTGATTGATGGTGATGGACTTTGTGGTGGTGGTCACAAGGGTGAAGGTGGTGGTCACAACAGTGAAGGTGGTGATGGTCATTGGACGGGGGTGATGGATGATATGGTAGTTGGTGGTCTTAGTAGTAGTGGTGGGATGGGCAAAATACTCACGAGTATGAGTAACTGCAGTTACTCGTCAATTTTACGGTTATGAGTAACTGTTTAGATAAATAAACGAGGTATAACCGTTTACTTGTAAAATTTAAATGAGTTGTTATGGGTATTACCCGTGGTTATAACGGATATCCATTTACTTTAATATATGTAAAGAATTTTTTTAAAAAAAAAATCTAGAGCATTAAAGTGTTTGAAGGTTTTGTTTTGAAATATTTTGGAGCTTTGAATTATCTAGCATTCAAGATAATGACTACGTTGAGTTTTTAAAAGTTTTATGATTATTGAAATGGTATGAGAACTTAAAAGATTAAAATACCGAAATAAATGCTAAATGTACCTATAATGATATTTAATTGTCAGAAAAAGAAATTTATGACAATTTTTTATTTTTTAAGTTGTTAAAAAAAATAGAGACGGGTGAAAAAAAAAAGGTAAATGGTTAAAAAAAAAGGGATGAACAGGTTAAGAAACTGGTAAACAGTTACGGTTAAATGGGTATGCGGTTATGGATATGGTTAACCGTTTATAAACGGTTAAACAATTACTCAATAAGTAAACGGTTATGCCAATATAAGCATAAACGGGTATAAGTAAATAATTACGGTTACCCGTCCGCTGTAACTGCTACCCATCCCTAGCTATGACCCATTATGTAAGTTATTATTATTTTTATTTCCAAAGGTGGAAAATGACCGGTTAGAAGAGGAAAGTGTTGACTTCGATCGACATTTTTGTTGTTACACCTATGACCTATCAAATTAGAATATTCTTGTAGCACTCGGTGACATAAACGTGTGAACACAAGTAGAACGGAAACATCCATGACCTCTGTTTTTTCTATAATTCAAACTCGAGATGCCGACTCGAAGACTACGATGCGGGGTAGCTTTTCGGTGAGAATCCCGTCGTTTCTGGCAGAGGTAAGTCACGTGGCCCCCACCATTCTCTTCCTTATGTTGAGTAGGTTATGTTTCATGTATTGCACGTGAGGATTGATGTGGTAGATCCAAAGAGTCTAGAACCTCATTCGGGCTACAACTTCCAGGCCGTTTTCAGGCAATCTTTGGCCACATTTTGGCCTCAGGTTAGGTGTAATCTTGTCACTCTAATTCCAAACTTCATTTTGGTATATACCACGTGAAAAATGGTTAAGAAATGGTCGAAGAGGAGAAGTCTCTAGGTTTTCCGGAGAAAATACCTAGAATCCGGTGAGGATCCCAGCTTGCACAGCAGCAACTCGACGACCCAGTACAGACAGACAACCCGATCTGACCTGAATATTCTATTACTATATTGTTTGTTTTACCAGAATATTTCGTCCGATTACGGAATATTCCACTTACGGTAGCAAAATATTTTTTCCAGCAATGGAGTATTCCTTTTTTCGGCCACCACCTTAACCACCCACAGGTGGGGTCGTATGGTGGTGCATGGCGGCGATCTCGGCTTTTTGGACACCGATTTTGGCAATTCGAGTCTCGTTTTTCAATAGTCTTCATAGTGTTCGATAAATTGTCAAGTACAGGTTTCAAGCCCCATTGTTTGTTAATTGCATACACTAGTGTTAAGTGTAGAAGAGCTCTAGTTTTTCTGCTGCAATAGCTTCACAAGGTTAGTGGTTATCTTTAACCCTATGTGAAAAGCACAAGAAATTGTCTTCTTTCTTTTGCAGAATACGAACTGGTTCCAGTCCATAAAGAAATAAATTATGGGCATGTATTAGCTAAAGCTCTTCTTGCTCATATGTTGTACAAAGAACCGAACACCAGTACTTGCGCTGAATGTTGGAAACATGACCGATACTTATCTAAAGAAAATTACATTCATATTTTTTGGTTTTCAAGTGGCATAATGTTTTATACATTCTTGTTAGAATCCAACCATTACTTTAGTCTAAAGAAGGAGGCGAAATTGCACTGTAGAAACGAACAGTGTTTTGGTCCGAATTTCATTTTATTTACGAGGTTGCCACTGGCTCTCTTTGTCGCTGATCTTCATGCCGCGTGTTGATAATCGTGGAAAGGCAGGGGTGCGATGGTCGTTTTAGTCTGTAGGGTTTCGAACATATTAGGTGGGTTAGGGACTTTCATTTCCTGTCTTTCTGAGCTGCAGTGGGACTCGGTGAGAGCATGTCATCGATAGTGAGAGAGAGAGCGAGCGAGCAAGCGAGCAGAGAGAGAAGAGAGATAGAGAGAGGGAGGGAGGGGAGAGAGATAGGGATTGGTGAGAGGAAGGCATGCAGCTTGCAGGCAGACAGAGTCACGAGGGGTGTACGATTCGAGGGAGAGAAAGAGAGGGGATTGAGTGGTGATGCTCGATTTGGGAAGAGAAAGAGAGAGACAGGGAGTGCGCGATTTTGGGGTTATGCGACGGCGGGAGAGAGGGCGAGGGTTATTGCATCCGTGTCACTCAGAGTGGGTTGCGAGAGAGTGAGAGTTCTGCGTTCTAGGGTTTGAGAGTTGGTTTCGAGAAAGTGAGGGGGCCTAAGTGGGGGTAAGGCTTGGGCTGGGTTTGTGGAATGGGGCTGGATTAGTTACAGACAGAGAAGCGGAGGAGGGTGTGGAATGTCAGGGAGAGGAAGGGAGAGGCAGGTCTGCCAAAAAAACGTGGGTTGCAGAGCAACAACGAGGGAGATGGGCGTGGATTGGCAGGGAACGGAAGGGAGAGGGAGGAGTGAGGCTTGCAAAAAGGGGGGTTGGATTGATTTTTCCTCCTCAAATCAATGGTTGGTGTCGGGATTGAGGGGTGGATCGAAAGTGGGCATGGTTGTGAGGGAGAGAGGGATGGCAGAGACAGAGGTCATGGAGTTGGGCGTGGGAATTCCACAAATCAGTGGTGTTAATATCAACAATGAGCATTACTGGGATGTGAGTTCTCTCAACCTTTTGATTAATTTTTTATATTTTGGCTTTTTATTAAGCTATGTAAATGTTTAATTTCCATTTGAAAACTTGGGGAATTCTAGGTATATTGTTTACGGAAGAAGCTCAGTCTCAAACGATCCCTCGATCTCTTCTCCCCCGCATATGGCGAACTCCCTCCTCCCGACCCTGAGAGATACTGTCGTTGCCTATACTTTCTGTAATTTTTGGGGTTCGTGAAATTATTGAGTTGAATGTAGTTTTTTTTTGGTTTGAAAATTTGTGTTTTAATTGTTGCTCACTTCTTTTTTTTTCTTGCAGTAAAAGACTTCGCATGAGCCACAAGGTTAGTGAAATTATAAAGTTGAAATTGTTAGTGTTTTTCTTTTGTTTTTTGTGAACTATAAGCTTTGTGAAATTATTGAGTTGAATGTCATTTTTTTGTTTGAAAATTTGTGCGTTAATTGTGCTCACTCTTTGTTTTTTCTTTGCAGTAAAACACTTCGCATGAGCCACAAGGTTACTGAAATTATAGATTTGAAATTGTTAGTGTTTTTGTTTTGTTTTGTTTTGTTTTTGTTTTTTTGTTTTTTTTTTTTTTTTTGTTTTTTTAATTATAACCTTTGTGAAGTTATTGATTTGAAGAATGTTGTGTTCGAATGAAAATTTTGATTTGAATTATTAGATAAGCATGGAGTATGTAGGAATTCAACCCAAAGCTAGCCAAAAACTGCCTCGCCGGGCTGAGTCTGGTGCACCAGGAAGTGGTTCTGAATGACTTTCTGATGCCCTTGCCTTTACAGGTATTATTTGTTCTAATTGAAATTTCTAATAAGCAGTTAGAAGTAGGGAAGTTATAGCTTATTGTTTTGTGGAAGTTAAGTCTATCTGGGTATTCTATATTGCCACTGTAACATGCTTAAGCTATTTTGTTAGTTGTAATATCATGTGTGTCATGAAGATTCCAAGGAAATGTAGATGGGTGGAGCTCAAAACGCTTTGGTTGTTGGTCCATCTAGGAAACCGTGAGTAGTTTCTTGCTTGCAGGTGTATTAATGGTTGTTTTCGCGTTTATTTAATATATCTATGTTGCACATGTTTCAGCTTATGCCTCTTCCCATATATATTTGTGCCTATTGATTTGGTGACTCTAGCTTTGCAATTCGCAGGGATGACGAGTCTACACACAGGCACGAAGGCCGAGTCAACTCACCAATGACTCTACGAGTTCGAAAATCTGTGAAGGTACATATAGCATGATGTTAAATTTACGCAATTTTTTTTATTTTGAATTAGTTCAAAGTTTTTGGGTTTTTTACTGTTCAATAGAGCGATAGTTAAAGCAGACATCTTTGTGTCCGTACAGTTGGTTGGAAATGAAAATTGCCCTGCATTATTTGTTAATTAAGCAAACTGTATGTAGGCTTTTAATCATATTGGTTGTTTCGGAATTTCGTAAAAGATTTTTTGTATTTTTATAGGTTGGAGCACCAGGAACGTGATACTCAGTCTAAAATCTGAACACAGTGAAGAGCTAAAGCATATCTAACTGCAAGCTGAAAACGAATTGAGAGAGGTTCAAATAAATATCTTTGAATTAAGTTGGAACTGCTTATTTAACTAGAGTGTTATATGCTTACGTTACAAACCAGTTTATCATTTTCATAGAAAACAACTTCAATGAGGAGCGAACATGAAGCTGAGCTGACAGGTTTACGGCTTCAGCATGAAGATGAGTGTGAGAAGATGCAGGATGAATTGGATCTTCAAAAGTCTAAAGTACATATCTACCATTAAATAATTGATATTTTTGTACCTTTTACTTACGGAAGAGGGCATTACTGCAAATGCAGTGGAGAGTTTTGGTAATAAGCCACAAGAGGACCAAGAAGTGAATTCAAAGAAGGTTGGCTTTATAATAGATAACTCTCTCTCTCTCTCTCTCTCTCTTTCTCTCTCATATCCACAAACACAGGTTAAATTACTATAAGTTGTTTAGTTGCAGTTGATTTGATGTATTGGTTAATCTTAATTTTAGTCCGCATAAATTATTATGGCTGTGGAAATTGAACTAAAAACTACATTTCTTTTTGAAAA
The DNA here is from genome assembly GCF_041283825.1 of Pyrus communis. Classification (NCBI taxonomy): domain Eukaryota; kingdom Viridiplantae; phylum Streptophyta; class Magnoliopsida; order Rosales; family Rosaceae; genus Pyrus; species Pyrus communis. Next base: position 30,177,712 of record NC_142569.1, read on the forward strand.
TTGAATTTTTTATTTTTCCTACCAGGAAATAGGTGGTTACAAATTATTTACTCCACTAATAAAGAATTTGTTAAATTACTATAAGCTATAAAATTTTAAATGTTTAATTTCCATTTGAAAACTTGGGGAGTTCTAGGTATGTTGTTTATGGAAGAAGCTCAATCTCAAATCCCTCAAACGATCTCTCAGTTGCCACTTTGTTTTCGTAAGTTGTGGAACTTGATTTTCTCTATTCATTGTTGTTGAAGTAGCTAAGTCCTGAAGCTAAAATGTTGAAAGCCAAAAACATGTTGAGTCTGCATTCAATTGTAACTTTTCGTGCAGTTACATGCTGATGAAATAGAATTCAATTTTTTTTATTCCCTTCTTTTTTTTTTTAATGCAATTACATTTATATGATGATTTACAGCGTATATTCATCTTTTAGTTTCTAATTCTTCATGCAGTCTAAGCCATGAAGGATTTGATAAACCCACAATTGATAACAATGTGCGGCGGCACCAACGGTTTAGGAGATCTGGTTTAGGTTTTGCAGAGAGAGAGAGAGAGAGAGAGATAGGGAGTGTTCGAGAGAAATGTGGGAGGATTTAGGCGAGGGATTTCAGGGATTTGTTTAGGGTTTCTTTTATGCGATTTGCAGACAGAGAGATGGGACAAGGGTAAGAGAGAGATGGGAGGATTTTCTGCGAGGGTAAAGGGAACATAAAAAGCATTTCGTTCTCCATTTGTTTCCTCAAACCCTTGGGATTTCTGCGATTGCAGAGAGAGAGAGATGGGGGTGTCCGTTAGGTCCCCTTTAATTGTCACTTTTGTGATTTGTCCACCCTTGATTGTTGTGTGATTCATTCTCACAAACGTTCTATGGACAAGGTTTCGTATTCTTCCTTCCTTTTAATTTTGATATTTGTGCTTAATTTCTGTTTTATTTTAATTGGTGATTAGATTAACAGACCTTGGCTATTTTGGTATAATAATTTCACATCGCGTGTTACCCTTTTGCATCACCTTAATTGTTCATCAGATGCTAACTTTTAATTATGTTTTCTTTGGGTCAGTCTCCATCTAGTACATTTGTCCATCCTTCTGGAGTGGAGCACTATCTTTCTGACAGCATAAATGCTCTGAGAAACTGCTATGGAGACAAACAGTTGTTTACTCCGTTCTAGGTATGTTTTTCTTTAGTATTTTAGAGGGATTCTTAACTATTCCCCATTGTAATCTTTACCCTTGTATCTATCTCTCTCAAAAGACGATGAGAGTAGCAACTGTTGCAAAGCAAATTCTCAGATGTATCTAAGCATATACATAGATTGGACAAAAACCGAATCTTAAATTGGGGCAGTGTATGTGAATGCATGCAGTGTGGTTAGGTTCATTCCCGCTTGGGTTTTCGTCTTCTTTTCGTTAAATCGTTAGGTTCATTCCCACATGGGAGAGGTGTGTGTTTTTGCCATCAAACTGGTAGGGACGGATCTTAATCAAATATCATGCCGTAGTGTTATTTTGTTTGCGTCTATGGAACTATAGATTTACTTTGTTGTTGTTGACGGCTTCGCATGTTCTTTCCAGATAATGCTGCCTTTTTGGATTTCGTATGAGAGTCCCGGGTCGGTTCTAGACGATCAAAAGAGGGATGATCGCTGTCATTCGGACTGCGGGCGTACACTTCAAAATCCCGGTAAACACGTCATTTTCTTGATTTCAGGCCATGCAAAATTCATGGTGAAAAAATTGAGCTCATGTCGTTGGTTTGTGCCTCTGTCCTATTTCTTATTTATTTATTTTATCAATCCTTTTCCTTCTTGGTTCTAATTGTAGCTGCTGGTTCCAATATTTCGTTGTCCTATCTGTGCATGATATCAGTGCTGCCACTTTTCATATTCTTATCAATGCTTACATCTTCACTCTTTGCTTTCTGTTTCATTTGCTTAACATGGTTTCGGCTTTCTGAGATTGTGTGTTTGATTAACATTTGATCGTATGGTGTTAGAATTTAAATTTGATTGGTTTTTTAAACCAAGATTGTGCGTCCTTTGATGTGGATAAATTCTGCCGCCCGGGATTTTGGTCTCTGGATTTTTCATGGTGTTATTTTTATGGCATAATCCATTGGTGTCGTGTGCATTTTTTTATCAACAATAATAAGTTTTTTCTCAGTATTGCAAACAAGTTTTCTTATAATTGAAATATTTGAAATCCCTGGTCTATAATCCTCTTGATTCATGGTTTTAACGTCTCCTGATAAAATAACTACAACGTTATCACTTCTTTCATCAGATAGATTTAGACATTCTACCCATTATTGAGTTTCTTTAACGAGTCTCACCCATTTGTCATAAAATTAGATGAGGTGACTTCATACCATCTCAGAGTATTGTCGGAATATAATATGATATTTGATTGTTTCTCTTTTTTTTTCCCACGAGTCACAATTTGTATTTGAAACAATGTCTAATAAACTTACCAGATCTTCATCGCTTATCATACTATTACAGGTTTTGTTTTAAGGTTCTGATGGATAAAGCAAAAGCTCCTACCAATTTAGCAGTGAACCAAGAATTCAGGGCTTTTATTAATGACATATCACATGCCAATTTAAAGGTAAATCTAGATGCCAATCGCTATGCAATTTAGTTTTACTTTTAGCATGTTCCGATGGACCTTTGAATTTAAATGTTTAGTTGTTTTCGTTTTACTATCTTGATAGGTATGTGTGTATTACTATTCTGTTTATCCCCATTCTCTGGTGGTGTTTACTGCATTGTTTCTACACAATCTCTAATGGTTCCATTGCTAGACATAAAAGAAATTTCGACTATTTTTTTTTTCCTATTTATTTATCTGCATTTTCGATTATAGTTTGCTTTGTGCTGGATGTAAAAGGTTTTTCTTCGATGATTATATATAGCTTCAATACATGGTGGTTAACCATGTTTTTTACGGTGGATCACTTTCGTTGATTGCAGGTTCGACAGATAGTTGAAGAACACATATGATCACCTACTTTTTACGAGGTCCTGCTCATACTTGGTTGTTTATTTTAGCATAGATTTTACACTCTTACTTTTAGGGTACGTGTGTGTGTAAAGATCATGCAAAACAATGTGACATTGCCTCTCCGTTTTTGATATCGTTGTTTATCTCTCTGAGATGAGTGCATGGTGCATGTGTCTTAATTTATTCAGGTTAAATGTATCTTATTCATGCAGTTAAGGTGAGTGCGTTCAAGTCCCGCAGCAACGCGCGGGCATATTTTCTCGTGTTTACTAACCGCAAAGGCATGTTGATATGACCATAGAAATTCAAACAAAACTATGATAGTATTATGATTAAGAAAAAGGTTCACGAGTTCTCTTCGATTCAAAAATGTAGAGACTTGTGACATAAGGTATTGGGGCATAAAGATTAAAGTTTTTTGCATGTTGTGTATTCAGTGATGAACCTCAATTCCATGAGCCTGAATACGGTGGAACCCGTAACTGGACTTAATTATAAAAAGTGGAAGCAAGATTTGGAGATAGTGCTTGGTGTGATGGACTAGGATCTAGCATTGAGAACTGAGGAACCATCGGTGCCCATTGATGGAAGCACAACAAGCCAGAAATCCAAGCATGAGAAATGGGAAAGGTCCAACAGAATTTGCTTGATGATTATTAAGAGATCAATGATCGACGTGGTGCGTGATGATTTTCCAGAGACATCAATGGCAAATGACTTCTTGAAATCCATTCAAAAAAAGTACAAGCAGTTAGACGAGTGAAATCCGTTCATGGTTGGTAATGCTAGGGAGATCAAAATTTTAAATCTTAATGTCACCAATAGAAAATAATTACATTAATCAATGCTTAAGTAATAATCTAATCATCAATAACCATATCATGTGATTTATAAATTTAGTCTCCCTATTATTATCCGTTCACAGTATGCTAAAAAATCTCTAATTTTTTTAACAGTTATTTGGGTCCAACTCCAAGGATCCAAATCCTCTCCGGATCTAAGGATCCTGAGCCTAGGGATCAATTGATCTGACCCATTGAAATTTAATCCAACAGCTATAAACAGGGGATCCCACTAAAAGTTATAATAATTATAACTGTTGAATCAAATTTCAACGAACCGGATCAATTAATTCCTAGGCTCAGAATCCTTAGATCCAAAAAGGATCCTGATCCCAACTCCAACTACCAAATATAATTATAAATAAATAAAAATAGATTTAAATTAGTATTTTTTTTATCTCTCTTTCTTTCTTGCTTCCTCATTTTTTTCCTTTCGGATATAAAGACCTGGAAAATTTCACTGGTTCTCTCAAACCATGAAACCATCTTCTTCTTCTTCTTGAGAAAAGAAGGCGAAGAAAAAAGCGTTTGAGAATATTATCTTTAAGTTTCAATTGTAGAATTTCTGGATACCAATGTCTTTCCAAACTTTGATGAAAATTTGAGTAAAAACCAAAAGAAAGATGTTATAGGGAAAAGAAAAAAAAAGGTTGCACCCTCTGTAAAAGCAAAGGTCAGTTTCCTTTTGCAACTTTTTACCCTGTAAATAAATAGAAAATCCAGGGAAAATTCTTTTTGTTTTTGCGTGTACCCTAAGTAATTTTATTTTATTTCCGTTAATGTTTTATGCTAGGTTTTTAGGACTTTATGCCTCATTCGATAGGGAGAACTAGTTTGGATAGAACTATTCATTACATTGAAGGCATTTTTGAAGGAGGAAAATGATCGATGATAATTTTTATATTTTGTCCAAATCAAAGGATACGCATATAGAATAGTCACCACAAGAATGGCAGAATTAAAAGAGACAACTTTTCATAATGAGTAATATTAAACTTAGACAAAATAGGAAAGTTGTATGCATTTCTCCCTTCAGACTGTCTTCAATATAGCGAATAGTCATCTTCATATATTAAACGAGGCTTAAATTTGAAATTACATCAATTTGGTGTTTAATTTTGTAAGTTTTCTGTAATCATAATTTTAGGTTGTACTAGATCATAATAAACACTGATTGTATCTTAGCAAAATTTACCTTATGCAACAAAGTGTAATTAACTAAGAGCAACATCCTTTAATTTACCTAATTCCATTTAGGTGCAAAGTTTCAAGTTTAGTTTCTAGTTTGAAGGTTAATGCCTATCGGATACTCCAAACGAGGTTTAAACCCTCAACATGAAATGTAAAATGGCGACAATTTCAACAAAGTAGCAAGTTGATAAACAAGAAAGTTCTTATTCCCTGTTGACAACTTCATCCATATAAACAAAAACGTACGGGAAACAAACACAACAACAACAACAACAACAATAACAACAGAGCCTTATCCCACCGGGAGGAATGACGATTATAACGATGATAGCACATTGATGATGATGAAACACAAGTTTTGTTTACTGCACAGATGTTCAAAAAGAAGAGCTGCTGGATGTGCTTGCTTTGTCAGACTGCATGGCTTGATCAGGTGAGCCAATGTACTTGTGTGGGACATGAGCTATTTTCAACCAGTCCTCACCACTACCTTGTTTACATCTTTCCTCTAGCTCGGGACATTCTTGAATGGAGAGGTGTTGGAGTTCTTTGAGATACTTGAGGCCTGGTGGCAGAACTCTTGAATTAGGACAGTCTGATATGGTTAGTGATCTAAGTGAAGCAAGATTCTCCAACCAGTCTGGCAAAGCATCTAGGTTAGGGCAGCTACTAATTTCCAAGCAGTGCAGCGTTTGAAGATTCATTAATCCAATAGGTAGAGTATCAAACCAAGGACAGTTCAAGATAGTGAAACTTCGAAGTGAAGAGAGGTGTTGCACGCCCTCTGGAAAAGAACCAAGCTTTGGACAATACATTATTGTCAAGTGCTCGAGAAATTTGAGATGCTCCAAACTCGATGACAAAAAAGTCAGATTGCTGCAGTTCTCAATGGACAAAGTTCGAAGAGAACTTAGACTTGCAATTCCACCATTTGGCATGGATATTAGACTATGACAGTCACTAATCTCCAGTGACTCCAGACTCTTGAGGTTCTGCAAACTCTGTGGCAGATAGGACAACTCATCACACCAACTAATGGTCAGTGATTTCAAAGCAGTGAGGGTTCCAATCTCCAAAGGCACTGAACGAAGCTTGGGGCACGATAAGATCTTTAAAGAAGACAGACTAGCTGATGCAAAGAGCCCTTCTGGCAAAGAGAACAAGTTTGGAATTTTTTCTAGAACAAGCACAGAAAGCAAACTTAAACTTGATATGGACGTCATCGTTGGATTACAGTCCCGTAGCTCCAAATGCTCAAGGAACTGAGGTAATGGCATATGTGCTAACTTGGGACACCTTTTGACAGTTAATTTCTTCAATCTAGAGAATGCACTTCCACCATTTGCATTTGACCACTCTTCCAAGTTGGGAAAATCACTTATTAATAGTTCTTCGAGTGATGGAAACCATACGTCCATACCATCACCATATAACTCTACACCAATTCTCTTCACACCATGCATTCTATGCAGAGAAAGAGTCTTGAGTAGCAGAAGATTCCCAAGGGCAGGAAGATGCTCACAATTTGTACAGTTGGTGAAATTGATGGCAACAAGATTTGGGAGAGCCCACTGAGGAAATCTGATTCCTGGGTAGCCATTTATAATCAGCTTTTTCAGATTTTGGTGAGGTTCCAGGCCTTCAAGAATTTTTTCCACAGTGTCACGTTGTCCTGTCATGGTCTGATATCCGAAAGAAAATTCTTCATGTCGGGCTTCAGATTTCCCAAATGATTCTTGACTGTCTTCAAATCCACTACATGGTCCCCAATATAACCCTAATGACTCAAGATTTTCTTTCAACTTCAATCCAGCTGACTCTGCATCGGCTCCATATCTTGCATTCTCCAAGCGGGTAACATTCAACTTTCCATAAAGATTTAAACGTTTCAGCGCACCAAGGGCCATTGGAATCCTGTTAACCACAAACAATGGCAGTGTTTGAAGTTTCCGTAATTTTCCAATCTCAAGAGGCATGGAAGCCAAACTTACACATCCAATTAGATTGAGATGTCTTAGGCTGATCATCTTTACCAAGCTTGGCAACCGTATAAGATTCCGACAACCAAATAGGTTCAAAGTCTGCAAAGAGCAGAGATTCCTTGTGCTGTGAGGTAACTCAAAAATAGGTGTGTATGATAGGTCAAGATACCTCAAGCATATCAAGCCACCTAATGATTCTGGCAAATCAGAAACACCACAACTGCTCAGGTCTAGTAGACGTAAGTACCCAAAACTTGAAAACATTTTACTTCTGTTATTTAACAAGCCGGATTCCCCAATCAATAAGAGAGTTCGTAAATGTTTTGCTTCAAGTAGGTCCTTTGGAATTCCAATTGCCTTGTACTGGTAAATAACAGATGCATGGCGAATTTGTGCTGCACTATGTTCAAGCATCAAAGATTCGTTTCCTGCTACATATTGTGCAAGATCATGAATAACATCATTCATCTTGTATCCAACTAAGGCCCCACCATCACCCTTTACTTCTTGAAAGAAAGACAACCACAACAAACCGGCAAAGTATTCATCAGCAATGTCCTCTGGCCGCCGGCTCCCATCTTGTAGAATTAAGCTTGATGCCATCCACATATGAATTAATTTCTCCTTCTTGAATTCATAATTTTTTGGAAAAATTGAGCAAAACGAAAAGCATTCTCTGAGATGTGATGGTAGATGATGATAGCTCAGCATGAGGGCGGGCAAAACTTTATGCTGCTTTTCATCTAATTTCCAAAGTTCGCAATCTCGCATAGACAACCATTGCTTTTCGTCTCTTTTCAAGCGCATTGAACTTCCCAAACTTTTTGCTGCTAATGGCACACCTCCACATTTTCTGACAATCTGTTTCCCAATCAGCGAAAGGTTCGGATAATTCTCTTCTTCTCCTCGTCCAAAAGCGCGTTGCTTGAACAAAGCCCAACAGTCATCATCCGTCAAACCACTCAAATACATTGGGGAATTTGGGAAGTCCATCATGAATGGGATCTTTTTACTGCGGGTAGTGACAATGATTTTGCATCCATCAACACCCTCTCTAAACAAGGGTCTTAGTTTGTCCCAATCATCCTGGTCTTCAGTCCAAACATCATCCAAAACGATAAGATATCTTTTGTTCTGCAATAATTGCCAAATTCGAGACTGAAGTAGTTCAATCTCCGACAACTTGCATTCATCATTCGTTATAGACGCAATAATTGTCTTCATGATCTTCTTGACATTGAAATCAGAAGAGACAAAAATCCACATCTTAACATCAAAGTGTTGAATAATCACCTTATCATTGTATGCTAATTGAGCAAGAGTGGTCTTACCAATTCCTCCAATACCGATGATGGGAATACACGATGCATATGTATATCCCTCATGGTAAACAATATAAGAAGACATCAACAGTTGGACTAACGTCTCTTTGTCATCATCTCTTCCATATATCCTTGAGTCGATGAAAGAGCTAGTCTCCCTTTTGTCCGATTGTCGATCTGACCTTGGCTGAGTAGGCTCTCTAATCTTCAACTTAGAAGATCCTTCAGCTACAATCACTTCTAGCTTCTGGAGTATTTTCCTGACTTTATCGGTAAGAACTGTATAGCTTTCTACTGTCTGCTTACCAAAGTCTTGGTCAATCATGGCAGTTTGTTTAACAGTAAAGACGTCGAGAAGATCCTCAGCATCACAAACTGTATTCTTGAGATCAGCCAGCCAGAGTCTGACAGTTTTGTTGGTGAATTGTTGCACTTCTGCATCTTCAAGAGTAGCTTGAGCCCGCACCAGTGCATGCTGCAAACTTTGGAAGATGTCAAAATTGAAACCCAGGATATCAGCAAGCCCTTGTAGGACTGGGGATGCCAGTCTGTCAAAAAGAACCTGCAGAGCTGGGGACAAAATGATGCCTACAGTGGCATCCATATCCAGGGGCAAAGAAAACCAGCTAAGCCAAAACGAGGATCAGATGAGAAACGATGTCAAACCGAACAATTTGATAACTTCAACCTCAAGTTTCAACTAAAAATCTCAAAAGTCAAAACTAGCATACAACTTTGGCATGTTTAGCAAGGATAGCATTATTGCTAATTCATTGGTGGCTAGTGAGGTAGATGTGTGTTCCTATCTTTGGACCATTCTCCCCTTGACTTCCCCACCACCCACATCAGCTCCTTTCTCACTAGTACTCGGTTGTCGGTTTAAACTCTTCTGATTTTTTTTTTCTTTTTCCACTCAAATATTGGGTCCCTTCTTTTTACTAATTGGTCGAGAAGAGGACTATCTCCAACTCTTAGAGTAAAACCTAACATTTTTAGCTCAAAAAATTTAGGTTTTACCACATAAACAACTTTTTTGCTATAATCTTTCTGACCTAAAATTTTAGCCCTAGATTATTAAAGAATAAATTTAGGCTAATTTAAAAAAAATATATATATATATATATATATATATATATATTTAGGCTATTTTAAATTAATTTTATGAACTTTTTGTCCTAAAAATATTTAAATTCCGATAAATATTGAAAAATTACTAAATCGACACATGAAACTCATGAAGCACTATGGAAGAATATGAGACACATGATAGAGATTGGAAGAATTGTAAATGGGAAGAAATGGTTTTGGAAGATGATAGAAAGAAAAATTGGAAGAATTGTAGGAGAAAAATGAGTTTTGTGTGGATGTTTGAACAAATACATAGGTATTTATAGAGTTTTTGGGTGAATTTTGAGTTACATAATTTTTTTTAAAATTATTTTAGCCCGTTGGATTTAAATTTGAGTATTTAGGTTTTTTTTTTACAGTTAGATTTGATTATATTCGATCTCAACCATTGAATTCAATAAATGTATAAATATAAAACTAAAAAAAAAGTTTGAATGTGGACCGTTGGGCTCAGTTACCCATCAGACATCAGGGTAGATAGTCCCATGTGGGTGGGCCATATTCTTTGGGCTCCACTAAGTTTTTTGGGCTAAATCTTAAGGGGAATTTGAGTTTTTTTTTAGGTTCTAATACTTAATCCAATTTTAGAACACGGATTGGAGAAAAATAGAGGGGGAATAGAAGGGAAAATTTAGAACTTACTTCAAGGGTTGGTGTTGGTCTTAATACAATTGTTTATTTCTGAACAATAAAATAGATAAATAAAAAAGAAAAAAGTGTCCCTGTTATTGGTTAGAGGACTTGTAATTTTATTGTTTCTTTGCACTACAAATTTGCTTCTTCTAAAAAAAAAAAAAAAAAAAAAAGAAAAAAAAGAAAATTTCCTTCCAAGGTGGAAGGATAAGAATTGGAAGTTAATATCCTTTTCTTACTTCAATGCACATTGAATCTAGTTTGTTACTATTTACCCACTCCAATCCAATATCACCCACCAAATTAACGAGCCCTTAATGAGTAATCAAAAATTTCAAACCACACGTTGCTGCACAATTGAAAATTGCATGAAAAATCATGCAACTTCATTCTTTTCATAAAATAAATATAACAGAATTAGGTTGTTAACTTAAAAATATATATGAGATGATAGAATAACATACTTTTTAAGTGAGGTCGTATGAATATTACGAGTTAAGTGGAATAGTGTGATGTCATGAAAAAGAATATGATTTAAAAAACCTCACTTTAGAGGTTGAAAGTGTTGTTGCTGACCCCATGTTGGTCTTCTTTTTGAGTGTATTTCCTGCTCAAAGCTTTCCAAATCATGCTTTTGAATTGTTCCATTGGCGTACAGCGTATTCTTCCAACCTGTAATAGTCTCTGGCAAACGCGTTTTCAGATTTTTGTAAGCTTTCCTAGAAACACACTTACAAATTGCAGCGATGAGTACCTGTTGCAGCAATGAATCTAAATTAGTTTTTATAATCCTAGTCAATCTAGCCTAAACCCAAGTTTTATCATTTTCCCCTCGACTTCCCCCACCCACATCCGCTCCCTTCTCACTAGCACTCGGTTCCAACTCTGTTCTTTTTTTTCTTTCTTGCACTCAAATATTGGGTCCCCTTTTTATTGATTAGAGCCTTAGAAAACACCATGATCGACTAGGAAAACAAAGAAGAATATTGACGTAGGATAGACCAAGGAGTCTCTGGGGACGATGGGGCTAGATACCCGGGAATCATTCAACAGGAGCAACAGAATCACTCGCGTCGCTAATCGTAGATTTGCTTGACACGATCAAGCCAAATGCTTGTTTAGGAAAGAGAAAATCACTCTCTTCTTGGATCACTTTTTTTTAATTCGCTAATTGGCTACTTAATCTTACATATGGAGCCCTTTAAATAGAGAGATTACAATACATTGATAAGATAAATATTTCAGGGAATTGTTATTGGCACTTCAAAAATCTCATTCTACACTCCAAACTTTCTATATTTGGAAAGAAAAATACACGTACGAGGAGTGTAGAATGAGATTTTTGGAGTGCCAATAATACTTCTCATATTTAATACTAATATTTAATACTAAAACTTATATTTCTAGACATCTAATTAAAACATGGCTTTGAAAGATGAAAAGCCACTAACAACATGTTTAATACATAGACCATATTAGTTGTCTTGGGCTGCATCATACCCCTCTCCTCGGAAAGAACTCGTCCTCGAGGTCGAATCGTTCTTTTTTCCTCGATCTTTTGGATGACATTTCAAATCTATCCCAGCATCCATACCAAAAGGAAATTCAGGGTTGTTAAAGATATTAAACCCACAAAACATACTCCACTTCAAATGGGGTCCTTGATTAATCACTCCATCCAACTACTTGGCAACATCATAAACATCACAATCATGGTAGCTTTGAGGTGCATAACGAAGTGAAAAATGGTCACCTCAAGGCTTCCGAGAAGACTCTTGGCTTCCCACATAAATTGTAAAGTCGTCATCATCTACGTACTCATCATAAATTGGTGCGGAGTTCCAATCAACCAATCTAATCTTTTCAACCATTTCATATTCAAACGGATGAAAACTCTCACATACGATATTTTTTGTTGTTATAAAAGACACTCTTCTATAGTAACAATAATAAATTTAGTATGATATAAATAGAACAAAAGAGGTAATAGCAAAGAAACAAAAAGGTTATACAAGGCTACATACAAATCATCCATTTTTTAAATTTATTTCATTAATTGAATTTTATTTGTTGACTAGGGCGAAGTTTCGTAAAAACCCCTGCCCTTGTTGAAATATCATGAACAGTTCCTGTAGGTTGAGCACCTCCAATACCCAACCAAAGGGCTACTACAGTACGAATCAAAAAGGCGATTGTCGCTACGGGACGACGAATAGCGGAAAACCTACTTTGATACCACTTGACGCAGTAGAGGACCAAGGGAGTCTTAAGGAAACGGGGGATAGAGACCTACGAATCACTCAACCAGGAGCAACAGATTCACTCGGGGTTGCTCCGAGGATAGAGCTTGAAAACCACTCAACCAGAGACAATGGAATCATTCACATTGATAATCGTGATTCACTCAACACGACCAAGTCTAACACTTGGTTTGTGAAGGAGAAAACTCACTCTCTTCTTGGATTAACTATAATTCACTCAATTGACTACTTAATCTTATATATGAAGCCCTTTAAATAGGAAGATTACAATACATTAATAGGATAAATATTTAATAACAAAGCTTATAGTTTCTAGACATCTAATTAAAAATGGCTTTGAAAAATGAAAAACCACCAACAACATGTTTAATAGTAGACCATATTTGGGCTGGTTTGGTATTGCTGTGCTTTGAAAAAAAGCTGCTTCTGTTGTGCTGTGAAAATAAGCAGCTGTGAAATAAAGTAGCATAGTGTTTGGTAAACTTTTTTGTAAAAGTGCTTTTGAAAAGAAAAAAAAAGCAGTATTAGAGTGTTTGGTAAACTTTTATGTAAAACAGATGTGAAAAAAGCCGGTTTTTCAAAGCTGGGTTTTGCAGCTTCTTGTTTTTGGCTTTTTTTCATCCAAAAATGTGAAAAAAAGCTGAAGCTGAGTGTTTACCAAACACAAAAACAGCTCCCAGCTTTTTTTTATAGCAGCTTTTTTCAGAATCACCTCAGTACCAAACCAGGTCTAATTGTCTTGGGTAGCTGGGCTGCATCAAATATGGATTAGTAATTTCCGAAACTTCTCCCTTTCATTCCTACTAAGATATCAGTTGGGTTTTACTCAAACATTGTTATTCTCTTATGGTAGAGAAACATTGACATTGTTATTCTTTTATGGTAGAGAAACATAAATTATCAGAAAATGAGAAGAAAATTAAGTGAGAATGTATAGTTTCAGCTATCTTTTGGATCATTTGGATAGAACGAAACAAACTGAATTTTGAAGACTACAAAGTCAATAAAACGGAGGATCTTTGGGACAAATTCAGTTATGATCATTTACGTGGGCATCGGTTACTACATAATTTAGAGAATTGTCTATTTTAGAAATTTTGTGTAGCTAGAATGCAGTTATTAGTTAGTTTTGTGTTGTTTTCATAGTTTCTAAGCGTCACGGTGATGTTGCTATATATTCTGTTTTGTTTGTGCTTTTGCGAACTTCATGTCCGCTCTTGTATTTTTATTATTTCTTTACAATAAAAAATCTTTTTTTCGTAAAAAAAAAAAAAAAATCGTATCAAGGTGGAAGGATAAGAATTGGAAGTTGACATCCTTTTCTTACTTCAATGTATATTGAATCTACCCACTCCAATCCAATATCACCCACCAAATCAACCGGGCCTTGGTGACTATACCCTTGATAGACAAGATGCAGAGCACGAAATCATCTGTCTAAAAGATGGTTTGATGATCACATTCATTTGCCTTATCAAGCGTCACTTTATGTAAATACTGATTTGTCGAATCTTTCCTTGTGCAAATTGTCAACCCTTGTAAAGCCTCTGTAAAACTGTATAAATTCTATGTACTGAGATCAATGTAAATTATCCAAAATTCAACCGAAAACCTGTGTCCTCTTGACGTTCTTTTCCGCAGTGCTTAATCTTCCATGGCATCAAAGCACTTGACTCATCGTCCAATTCTTCTCTGCTCTCATTGATGCTACTACCAACGCTCCTCTTCCACCGATTCTTCCACCTTCCCCAATGTCTTACCCTCTTTGGCTTGCTCAAATTGTACCCGGTCTCAAGAGTTGCCGCCTGAAGCATTTTATTGATGGTCTTCAGAATGGCCTGCCCCCTTTCTCAAGGATGATGCTGGCAACCTTACTACTATCAATCCTGAATATGAAGACTGGATTCAGAAAGATCAATTGGTCCTTTCTTGGATAATGGGTCACCATTAAACTAGAAGCTCTATATCTATCTATAATTTAAACAAATTGTGCAAACAATTATCTCCCTCTAGATCCTCCCAAAACATTTTTTCTACAAATTATCTCATGTAAATATATAACAGTTTAAGCTAACAAGATGTTTGCACGTACATTCAGTGGATTCATATGGTCGAATTTCATTCTCGACTTTCTGGAGTACCTTCTTGAGCTTGCAGCAATACCTATGTATCCAATGTGTGTTTTTCGATTGCCGGACAAGGTGTGCAATGAAATTGATGCGGTGGTGGCGAGGTTTTGGTGGGCGGGGGCATACTGTTAAAATGCAGGAAATAAAAATGTTGGAATAATGTTAGGCTAGTCAATTTTCTTGTTCAAAGTTAGGTAAGTTAGGTTAGTCAAGCAAGTTAGGTAAGTTAGGCAAAATTAGGCTTATGATCTTTTTCTTCCCTATATATATGTTTCATCTTGTAATTGTTGAGATCAAGTAAATATACATCAAAATTCAACACATACAAAGATCGGGGGATACATTGGATAAAATGGACGGACATGGGTCGCCCTAAGCCGGATGGAGGAATAGGGTTCCAAAACTTCAAAGATTTTAACATTGCCTTGCTAGCAAAACAATGTTGACGGTTGATTCACGATTCCTTGTGGGCTCGAGTCTTAAATGAGCGTTATTTTCCTAATGTCTCTTTTCTGGAGGCTAAGAAAGGTGGAAGGACCTCTTGGGCTTGGGCTAGAAGGGAGAGAACTCATCCTCATGGGAGCTAGATAGAAAATTTTGGGTGGGCACGAAGTTAGATTCTAGACGGATAATTGGGTCCCAAGCATCCTTGTGGGACACCCTTCCCCTCCCTTACATTCAGATATCTGCACGGAGTCAAAAGTGGCTGAGTTCTTTGATCCTGTATCGAGGAATTGAGATCTTGCTCCTGTTTTTTACTATATTTCGGAGGCGGACCGTGTTGCCATTTTAAATATCCATGCCGAGCCGTATACGATTCCTGATAAGCTAATCTGGCATTTTGAGAGGAATGGCTCCTATTCGATGAAGTCCAATCACTGTTGGTGCTATAACAATCATCCCCCACTTAGACATGATCGCCCTACCTCATCTCGTACCATTGACCCTCGGGTGTGGGACTGGATTCGGAGATGTAAAGCCCCCCCTCCCCCAAAGCAGTTTCCTTTGGAGGGGTTTCTGTGACGCTTGCACAACCAAGTTCAATCTCTTTCGACGACGATGTGCTTCATCCCCCTTGTGCCTCATATGCGTTGAACATGATGAGACCATTGAGCATATCATTTTTCTCTGCCCGTGGGCTTCACAAGTGTGGTATGAGGGCCCTTTGCGCCTTCAAATTAATCGGAGTTCTATCACCACTTTGGCAGATTGTTTTGCTCAGTTGTCAATTCAGTTCAGGGGAGAAAGTAAGACATGGACCGTGTTATTTCACTCTTGGCGTTTACTTGTTGGTTTATCTGGAGAGCCCGATGTGATGCAGTTTTCAATACGACCAACATTTCTCTCTATAGAACTATTCGGGTTATTGCCACTGCTTTGGATTCCTTTGTTATGGCCTTTACCCCTCTTCGTATGTCGGCCTTTACCAAGAGCTTTCCCTTACCAGGTTTGCCTCGTCCTTCTAAAGTCTCCTCCCTTAGTTAACAAGATCAAGATTAACGTTGCTACTTGCTGGAAGAGGGATTCTCTATGCGGTTCCATCGGGGCAGTTGTCAGGGATTGTTCCTCGGTCTGTCGGGCAGTGCGTTGCATGAGGATTCATGCGGTAAATGCAGCGATGGCGGAGGCTTTAGTAGTACTAGAAGGATGCTTACTTGCAAAGAACCTTCAATTACATGAAGTGGTGATTGAGGCAGATGAGCAAGTTATTATTCAATCTCTCAACTCTCCCTCTTTGAGTTGTGATTGGGATCTCCTTCCTATCCTTAGCCTTGTAAAGGAGGTGGGGAAGACCTTTCAATCATGCTCCTGCTCATGGATTCCACAATTACAAAATAAGGCGGTTAACTTTGTCGCAAGGAACTTGCCACCGGAGATGTGTGGCTTCGGTTGTGTTGTGAGACCTTCATCTCTTCTCTCGTGGGGATTTTGAACAATGATGGTCTTCTGTGTCCTCCAATGTAGGGGTTGGGGGGTTTTTTTGCGTGGGTAGACAGGTTGACGCTGGTTTCCTTCTTGGAGGCGTCTTATGTGTCTTGTTTATCTTTTTCTTCTGGCCTCTAGGTTAGCCGATTGGCTTTCAGTGTTCTTTTGGCCTTGTGCCCTGGGTTTCTTCTATGAATCCATGTTTCAACCAAAAAAAAAAAAAAAAAAAAAAACAGCTAAGCTTGTCTACAATGCACCAAGTAATTTCAATATCGATGAAGGTGTCAGGTCAAAATAGTTATGAAAATAACATTCATGCACATCCCAGCATAATTGATTTTGTCGCACCATTCACTACGAAAAGGTGCTTGTGATAGTCAGCTCTGGCAAAAGTATGGCTCTGCTAACAT
Source organism: Pyrus communis (assembly GCF_041283825.1). Classification (NCBI taxonomy): domain Eukaryota; kingdom Viridiplantae; phylum Streptophyta; class Magnoliopsida; order Rosales; family Rosaceae; genus Pyrus; species Pyrus communis. Next base: position 30,194,533 of record NC_142569.1, read on the forward strand.
AGAATTTTCAGAACAATATTTGATAAATTCTTTGAGTGTTTGATTTATATTTTGTGTGATGTATTTCTGGGATTGAAAGGAACAAGAACAAGAGAATTTCAGAGGAATATGTAGTGCTAATTGTAGCAGCATAGCACAAATATTTCATTTAGGCCATCTCCAACTGACCCGACTAAAAGGCCATAGGCCAAAATATAACCCGTTTTGACACAAATCCGTCTCCAACCGAGAGCAGGGTCAAAAGGCTTGCAAGACCCACTGGGCCATAAAATAGCCACAAGGCTTGTGGGCTGGCCAAAGGAAGCCAGCCAGCCAGCCCGATTTGAGGGGCCCAATCTGTCACAGCCCACTAGCTAACTAACGTTAGCTAGTCATTAGATTTTGATTTTTTTTAGGACAAAATTAAAAAAAAAAAAAAATTAAAAATTCTTTTTTTTTTTTTTTCTATAAATACCTAAGCTATTTCGACACAATTTCTCTTGGTACTTTTCCCCTTCCATACTATCTTACCTCATTTTATTTCAATTCTTCACACTCTTTAAACTCTGAATTTGTTGTAATTTTTAATATCTAAGTTGTTGTGGTTTTAAAATGTAAGATGTTGTAATTCAATTAAATTGTGATCTTTGAATTAATGTCTAAGTTGTTAACATGCAAGTAAAATTAAAATATTTAATAACAGGAAACTTAAACAACATTTAGCGATACGTGTCACTCGAAATCATATCCGAAAAATTATTGAGATTATATAATTCAATTAACCAATAAATTCAAGAACAAACTTAAAATAATAAATTATTGAGGGGGCTAAAAAATAGTCCCCATCGGTTGGAGATGGGTTTTGTGTCAAAATGGGCTATATTTTAGCCTATAGCTCTTTGGCCGGCTTGGTTAAAGATGGTATATAAATATGGTCTGACACTGTTCATTAAAAAATAATTTCTTGCATGGGTATAATCTGGACGAGGGCTAAACATGGCCCCCCTAACATTAGATATCCTCATACAAGCTTATCCTAAGACCATCTCTAATGGAAATAACTAAAGGGCTATAGAGCTAAAATATGACCTGATTTAGACAAAATCCATTTCAACCGATAACTGGACCAAAAATTAGTGAAACCCACAATCCAAAACATGACCGAAGGACTACCGGGTTGGTCAAAGTTGGCTTGGTACCCAGCCCCTTTTTTGGCCTCAGCAGCTGCAAAAGGACCCAACCGTCTCTGTCCGACAAAAGGTACCCTACCAGTTATACCACTCGTAAATTTTTACCATGCATCTTTCCGTAACTTCTTACCTTTTCTACAATTTCATTTTGAATTTCTACATTTTCTTTTCAAAAGTGGATGGAAAAAATCAACTTAGTTGACGGATTTGAAGTTCAACAAGTTTTTAATTCAAAATTGTGTCATGGTTGACGGATTTGAACAAAGTATGTCACAAAATAATTATAGGGGCGAAAGTGAAAATTCAAGTAGAATACAAAATACGTAACAAAATAATTATAGGGGTAAAGACGGAAGTTGTCGGTTGTGTCAGTTCAACCCAAGAAAGGGCATGGAAGTCTTTGGACATCTCATAGTAATGCAATAATCAAATCTTAATAAGATGTTGAAGTTGACTTGTTTTTCTTTTCTTTTGCTAATTACAGTAAATAAAACTTGTCGTGTTGTACTAACTTACTTTTCTTTTCTTTTGCTAATTCCCTTCAATGAGTTGTGTTGTACTAACTTATTTACATGTGTATGAATATAATCCAGTGACGCTTTGAAGTGAACACCACTAATCCGATCAAGTAGGATCAATAGGTCCACGTTTAGGAATAACATTTAGTGAAAAAAAAATGTAAATTAAAATAATAGTTATGAAAATCTTAAAATGATCAAATAAAGTGAATACGATAGATGCGCAACAAAAAAAACTATAAAACCTAGAGATGGACCGTTTTAATTTGTTGGAAGATATGGAAATTCAAAGTTAAGAAAAGGAAGGAAATTACTTGTTCTTGTTGGATTGCTGTGTTAAATTAATCAGATTCTTTTTCAGCAAGGGTCTTATAGTTTGACCATGAGTCTAATCTGGGGAGCAGAGCAAAGGTCTCTTGGAGTTTGACCAAGAGTCTAATGTGATCAATGAAACTTAAACAACATGAAACTTAAAACAATATTTAACGACAAGCGACACTTCAAATATGTTCAAAATTTTTATTTTAATATGGTAGTTTAATTCAATTAACCAATTAAATTAAAGAACAAACTTAAAATAATTAGGCCCCCTTCGGTTGGAGATAGTATATAAATATGGTCTGGTACTGTTCATTAAAAAATAATTTTTTACAGGGCTATAATATGGACAGGGCTAAACATATCTTATTCGGTTGAAGATGACCTAATATGTGTCCTTCACTAGACTAAGCAATATAAGGCCTGTGATTTAAAACAGTAATCTGAAGCATACGCTTGTCGTATGAGACTAAGCATTCACTTAGGCCATCTCCAACCGAAGACTGGCATGGCTCGTTTTAGCCCTCTGGCCCTCCAAGATATTAATATTTTAATGAACAGTACAAGGTCATATTTGCCTCCATCTCCAACCGAGGGCCAAAGGACCATAGGGCTCGTTTTAGCCCTGTCACAAAAAAACCGTCTCCAACCGAGGGCCAAAGGGTCATAGGGCCAAACATAATTTATTATTTAAAAACTACAGCTTAAATTCAAATCCAACGGCTAAGAGATGTCAGCATAAAACAAAAGTGAAAAAAATAGAAGTTATGTTACTTAATTTCAAATCCAACGGCTAAGTGACGCCATGTTACTTAATTTAATGTTGTATAATAGCTTAGGAAGTTATAAGAAAAAAATAGAATTTAAAAACTATATGAAACAAATTTTGTAAAATAAACGTTATAGGAAAAAAATAGAATTTAAAAAAAATATGAAACAAATTTTGTAAAATAGAAGTTATAGGAAAAAAAATATATAATTTAGAAAAAATATAAGATAAATTTTGTAAAATAGAAGTTATGGGAAAAAATTGTGTAAAAAAAAAAAATTCAAAAATAACGGCTAGCTGACGTCAGCTAGTCGTTGCATTTGAAAATTGGCCTAGAATTCCTGTCAGATATAACCGACAAGAATATTTTCCTGTCGGTTATATCTGACAGGAATGCTAGAATTTCTGGCCCAGCTCGGGGCTGGCTAGCTAGTTGGATTAGGCCAGCAGGTCGGCCCTTTGGCCCTTTCAGATTCCGTGGGGCCCATGAGCCCTCTAGCCTAGCCCTCGGTTGGGGACGGTTTTCGGGCTATTTTCGGCCCTCTAGCCCTTTGGACCCTTCGGATGGAGATTACCTTAACTACAAAGCAGCAAACTAAAAACTAGCAATTGGAGACTTAATTCAAACTGACAGTTGGTTTCTTCCTTCTCAAGTATCCGATCAAAACCAAATTCTACTTAATTCCAACACTCCCCTTCATGGGAAATGCTTAGAAAATTCTCCTTTTTCTTTCAATTTTGTGGGTGGATAGGAAAGAACTTTTTGGGACCGTCAGATTTATAATGTTGCATGTAAGTCTCATGCACACCATTTTTAATTGTCCACACACCCTTCTTTAATTATGACCGTTAGATTGAATAAACCAAATGATGAGATTGAACAAGATTAACCACTAGTGTGTATGAAGCTGTATAGCGTGGGTATATCATTTCTCTTTTTTTTTTTTTTCATTTTTTTTTTCCCAAGTGCACCTTTGTTTTTGGTTTGGTGGAAGTAAAAACCACATGGTTTAAGACATAGGAACAAAAGAAAAGACCACTAAAACTAAAGCATTCTATCTTATATTTCTCAAGCATTGTCAGGAAACAACAACAAAGCCTTACCCGCACTAAATGGGGTCGTCATTTTCAGGAAACAAAGAATTGAAAAAAATATACAAGCATGTGGTTTGATAAAAAGGATTATCACTCCTCGCTCTGTTTCCTGAAACAAAGAATATTGGTATCGAAGAGTTTAGTTTGTTCCAGTGCGCATTGCTAGTCTCAAGCAAAACAGACTAGTTTTCGACACCTTCATCAAGGAATTATGATTTCACTGGACCGAAAATCAAGCTTATAAACTATTTTCCCGCCTTTCTTACAGGTCATCCTTTTTTGTTACGGAAGAGGTAGATCCCTCAACGTCTTGTGATTTCATTGCAAAACCATTCTCTGTATCAAAGCCACGGTGTGAAACTTCTTCATTTTCTTCTGTATGCTCTGACTGGTGGAGCTCACTGTCATGCTTTGCTGCATCCACATCCCCCTCAAATGTCAAGCTATCAGAAGCATCTTCTTCCTTTAACCCCCATGATTTGTCTTCTGATGGAGTTGGCGAAAGGGGTACAGCGTCATCAATTAAGTCCGCAACTCTCACCTTGTCAACCAAACCCATTCATTATTATACATAGATCATTCTACTGCATTGCATCAATAAGCTTTACATAATAATTCTAGTAGCTCAACTTGATGTTGCTATAAATTTTGCATCTTCAAAATGTCACGAAATTATCCAAGGTCGCATGATTATATAAGAAACAATGAAAATGGGAGGAGGTGGGGAGGGGAGGAGGAATGCATGTTAGCAGAAGCAAATGGACAGTTTACATTAGTTCAGGAACCCTATCAAACTCAGAAAAATGCCTCAGCGAAACTGAATACTATAACTTTCTCATAATGTTTGAGGTATCTTTGGTTCGACAAACCATCGTGTCCATTTTAAATGCCAGTGTCATTCTTGAAAGATCAAATTACCACAAACATCTTAACTTGAAACAGGAATAAAAAATTATCAACCAATTAAAATGCATGGCGTGGCCACAATGCTGTAAATCAAGTCTAAATCAGTTTCAGTGTAGGATATTTGCAAGTACCTGCATAGGCTGCAGATCATTAAGTTCTTTCTCATCAGTCTTGCTCACTCCTTGAGCTTGCAGCTCCATAGAATCCCGAGTGAGTTGACGAAGAAAGTTCACGTCATCAGACCTAACTCCAAACCCTTTCAAAAGCTTGGAGCCCAGCTGCAAACTCGTCTGCAAGAATTAAAATATTAATTAGGTGTCAAGTTGTAATAAAAAGACTTGCTAGTTAATGTATTCAATAACACAAACAATAACAATGAGTTAACTTGATACCTCTGCACTTTCCAGGATAGCATCTGTTGCACCTGATTTCTTCAGTTCTAAAAGGTGCTTGAGATCCAGAGCTCGGGCATAAATAGGGATCTGCCGATACAGAATTCTTACCATATTCAGACCACAGTGGAGAAGTATACAAAAGGGTTTAAAATCCGATAGACAGGAAATGATATTGGCAGGAATTTAGCCTTCGTACTACTTGAGCTGGTGAGATCAATGTATAGCCAAAAAAGACAGGGACTCTCAAATTGAATTGGATGTCAATATCAAATTTAAAGGTTTCTACAATGCCCTTCAAATCAGAGTTCAATGGGAAACTCCTTTGAGGCACAAATTGTACGATGTCACTCTGTGTGTATAAATAAGTAATATTTCTTACTCTTGAACTTCTATGATTCTAAGCTGTAAACTAAACCACGTCAGGGTCCAGATGAATTTAGAAAAGCTGGAATGAAGATAATGCATATGAGAACCCCATCCCCACTCGCGTGCACACAGAAATGTAACAAAGTCAGTGGAAAACCGTATAAAGAAGATGAAAACAAAAACAGTTTCAGGCTTCATATAAAAATGGGTTGAAAACCACTGAATGTCCTACATTGAGTCGAAATCCAAAACAAGGATAATTCATGCAGCAATAGCAAATTTGAAACTTGTGCTTTTAGCCCAAGATTGGATGACATGACAAAACATGTTTAATGAGGGACAATGTTTCTATGACAGGTACTGAAACTTCACAAGCTCCTGAGAACAAATTTTTTCCCTTTGCTGTGGTTTCTAGTGAACCCAAATAAAGTTTCTGTCTACTTAGCGTGATTGCATCCTATGTTCTTATAATGGATTGACAAGAGAGAGAGCGAGCGCATTACCGCTGGGAAAGCAAGTCGAAGCCTTTGAACGGCCTCAGTAGTTCTACTCCTTGCAGTGTACAAAACCATGACGGCTTTGGGGGAAGAGATGCCAGCAGATTGCAAAACTGCTGGACGTGATCCATCCCCATACAGAATTGGAAAACCAAGTTTCCTGGACGCCTGTAAATGGAATGGTGAAAGGAATTTAATGTCATCACCAAGTATCAATTTATCTTTAACATACTTTTAAAAAATAATAATATAGAACTGCAATAAATATATAGATTTTTCATTTGTTAAAGATGTCAAACTTCCTCCAAGTGTCAAAAACAAAACTAATAAGGTTTAAGGAGAATTAAATGGAAACAATAATAAACTTTATCTGGGTAGCAAATTCCAATCTGCATATTAAGCATATTTCACTCTTTCATCACTGATTCCCAGCTTCTAATGCAATTATGCAATTAGAGTCCCCAAACAGCATATGATATCTAGATTAGGTGTTTCTACCATAGTTTAGCTCTTGAGGCTTGTTAAATATAACGTTTATGATATCAAGATTACTGCATTGGTGATGAGATCCTTAGTGTTTTCATGCTATCAGAAAATATTACAACTATACAAAAACCAATTTGGTGGGTGGCAATCATTTCATTCTAATGGTGTGTAAAATTATATGGTACTTTATAACTGACAATTCAAAATTCACTTCTGTTGTAATTGTTAAATCCAGACTTCCTCAATTAATTATGGCAATTAAGAAGATTTCACCTGCTTTATTACAAGTTATCAACTATTTCAGACTAAACAAGAAGTCCAAATATTTCGGACTGAGCTAGTAGTCATTCATATAAAATCCTTTTTAACATAGAAAGCAACAAAAAGAAAATTCATTGACCTTCACCACAGAAGGATCCATATCAAAAGCTACAAACGGCAATCCCAGATTATCGCTATCTATCCCAGATGCCAATGGAGTGGACAAGAAATTGGCAAGGACCTGGACATGAGAGAGAGAGAGAGAGAGAGAGAGAGAGAGAGAGAGAGAGAGAGAGAGAGAGAAAGAGAGAGAGCAATTACAATTGGATCTGAGACCCGCAGCTCACTTGCAATTATAATACTGCAGAACAACATAAGTTAAACTTACCTGGCCCATTTGTCCAAATCCAAGAATAACAACAGGTTCACTTGAATCAAAGTTCACCACCTCAGCAGCTTTCTGTACAAATTTGTTTAAAATTCAGGCACTAAACTGAAATCAAAGATATGGGAGTATTATAAATCAAAAACTAATTTAGAAAACACTGGATGGTTATACTACTTGATGATTTATCATAAATAAATTATTAAAAAGAAAAGTAGAAAAAAAAAATTGATTAGAGTGAAGAACATTCAAATGATTACGTTCAGTTTCTGATAAAACGTTAAATGATAAATGTTATAGCCTTGAGCTGTAACTTAAAAGGTTGATGCATATAAAATCAATCCAGACACATCAATGCCAGACTTTTCATCAATCAATTCCTACATGATGTAGGAACTCACATCCTCGGCACCAAATTTGTCATCAATCAATTCAGCAGCCCTTCTTCCAGCTTCATTAAGCAATGGGGTCAATGCCATTGACAAGACAACAACAATTATAAGCAACTTGTTAAGCTCGAGTGGCAGCACACCAAGCCTGTTTCGACAACGCAGGAAGTTATTTAAACAGATAGAAATGCTGAAATGTTAAGTCATACTATTTTCTGTTTGATATAACGAGTTATGAGTCTATAACTCACCTATTTGCAAGCGAAAAAACAACAAATCCAAACTCGCCTCCCTGAGATAGAAGCAGCCCTATTCTTACACTTTCCTGTAAGGTAAGTCCAACACGAGGGCCTATAGCTGTTATTATCAGTGTCTTGATGACAATCAAACCTGCCAAGAGTGTAAGCACATTCGGCCACTCTCGGAACAGAAGCTGCATATAAAAGAAAATATGACTTGTGTAAGAGAAAAGGCAGGCTAAATTATGGATGATTAATGATTATTCTGCTTTTTCTATTATTGGTGCATCTGTAAATGTTTTATATGAGAACCGAACACAGAGAGATAAGTTCACGTCACATAGGCCAAAGAAATAAGGACCTTAAATTTCATCTTTATTGGTTTATTTTTCAAGACATTAGGACCACTTACCAGATCAATAAAACAGTTAAAGGAAACAGAATAAAATGCATAGTCATAACCAAGTTAAATTTTTTCATACAAAAAATAAATTATTTGGTGCCTGGGTTCACTAACAGTATTCTGTCACCGAAACATTAAACAAAGAGAACCGTGTGAAAACAAGCAGGCAGCCAAACAAGTTTCCAAAAATTGCGTTCAGAGAAGAAAAGTTTAGAAAACAAGCTTGAATCCGGAAACATAAATTGATATTTGAAACTAAACAGTACTTCTGTACCGGCATGTCAATGGATGTCCCTGTAGTTACAAAAAATAATCCAAGAAGTAAGCCTCGAAATGGCCTTATATCAGCTTCAATTTGTGTCCGGAAATTTGTTTCCGCTAACAGTGCTCCAGCCAAAAAAGCTCCAAGCTGCATATACAGTGAAACTCAACTATTACATGGATAGAGGACGTGATAATCTCAGATATTCTCCATCTATGAGAAGGAATGTCAAACCGTATCACTGAAACCCAACTTCTGGGTGAGAAGTGAGGTCCCCGCAACTGTCAATAAGCAAAGTGCAACAAAAGCCTCAGAGCTCCTTGCTTCTGCCACAAACTGATTTTACAAACTTAATTTAGTGGCCAGAAACAAAATATACAAAAAGAGTTTAAGCTGTTCTGTTTGCCATGCCCACCTCAAAAACTCGTCTAAGAAGGAATTTTCCTCCAAGAGAAAGAATACCAAGTCCACCTAAGGCTTTTAGACTTTCCTTCAGAAGCGTTGGCCATATACTTTCCTCTGCTAGGTTCTGAAGAAAAATAAAAATGAAGGAATGCTGAATAAGTGACTAGTATCTGAAAGCAGGTAAAAAGTTTAAAAAGAAAACGAAAAGAAATAAAACATCATAGTCAAGATAAAAGGTGTAAAAAGTGACGACACAAATCAGGGATGGATGATAAAATAAAATTCCCTCAAAACATGAAGGCGTTGATAATAAAAACAGGTTTCCTGTATTAATAATTTAATATAATAGAAGGCTAGAAGCTTCATCCAAAAATAAAAATCCCTACAAATATAGAGTGATATTTTCCAGTATTAAGTATCCTTCACTGATGATATATTTTGGATCGGACCTAGAAATTAGAATTGAAAATTTCCAAATCAGTTTGAGCTTTACGTTGGGTTTTCACTGGAATTTCTTTCTTCCATGCTCCACACTCTTCACAAAAGACATTGCACAGATCACATAATGAGATAAACAGTGGTCTACTACCACCCAGTACTCACAGCCATACGATTAATTCTTTTTTTATTATTATATATAGGAGACAATGATTTTATGTTCTACCATCAATATTCAGTAATCCTAATGACATCAACAAAATTGTACATTCAACTACAACCGTTGAAAAATATTAGTTGAATTTCTCGTATACCTGACTTTCCAGCACTGGAAGTATGACTAAGAGAGGTACAACTGCTATGTCCTGCAAATATCAAGTAGTGGGGGGCCAAAAGTTATTGACATCATACTCTTGTTGTATATTTTGCATGGCGATCTTATCAAAATCCAGAATGGGAAGTAAAAGAAACTGCAACACCATTGCTTATTCCATTCAATTCAACAAATCAAAACAAACCAGCGTGGCTTGGAATAGAACCTGTAGAAGAAGTATCCCTAGAGTTGCGGACCCAAATCTTGTAGGGAGTTCACCTTTCTCTGCAAGTAGCTATACATTATTCTATGTAAGCAGCGATATTAAATGGTCATTAATCTATTACATATAAATTAACAGAAATTTTTTTGGTACGAGGAATAAAGTAGACATTCTGCATTGTTGTCCATTTTAGAACTTGTAAAGGTAAAAAGTTAATGAAATTGAAACAATGGATACTGTCAAAACCATCTAAGACACTGAATTCCCCAAACTAGGATCTTAAATGTGTTACATGGATTAACTTAAGAGTTGTTGGTCTAGCGGTCAGGTCCTTGGTTTGCTCCCAAGTGGTCTGGGGTTCAACTCTCTCCCATGGTACCACCTAGCAAATACTACAGTTTCTCGCTCCCCAAATGTTGTGGGGTCAGGCGGGGGGCCTAGTGATTAGTCGGGTCAAAGACTCAGATACACTAGTTAAAGAAAAAATAAACGTGTTACATGGATTATACCCATTCAAGGGACCAAAATTTGGATAAAAGATATGATATGCTCGTAAGCGGATGATACACACATGCATACTTATTGTCAATTCTTACTAAATTATTATGCTTTATTTGCTGGTGAGGTGCTATAGTCAAGTCATACAAGCACCATTAATACCAACAATAAAACAGAAAACTCTTCCTACACTTCCTTAGACAACTATTTTATATTGTTAACGTTCAGGTGTCTATGACAATTCATCAAAACCAGTTAATCTCCTTTTTAGGTTAATGTTCAGCTTCGATTTAAATATGTGAAAACATTTGTTATAAAGAAGATATGTAATAGACAGCATACAAGTACTACATTTCATAGTTCATACAATATGTATGGTGATTGAGATTTTGAGTAACTAGCTTAACAGCATGGTTTTAAAGCTTGACAACAAAGCATCCTTAACTGTGAAAAGGACTTCTAAGTTTAAAGCCAGCACAGCCAAGTTTCTGGTCAGTTTAACTTTAACCTAACAACTGAAATGTCATGGTGCGATCTGCAACTATATAGATTGCCTATTACCCCTGGTAAGAAGTAAACTATCATCAAAGCGTTCTTACTAAAACTTAGAAAGCAAAAGAATAGGAAAAGAAAATGAAATATATAAAGCACGTGACTTTAGCTTAGCAAGGGGGAAGAGAGAAAGAAAATGATCACTTTTTTTCTCGAATATAACTAACCATTTTCTAGCACCAATCATTAATAGCAGCTAAATGAAACAGATTTCTTCATTTGAAAAATTCTGCAGTTCCCTATTTAAATTACCTGAAGTACAAAAGCTGAAGAAGACAGAGAGAGAGCAGCACCAATCACTACGGCTTCATCAATGCTTCTGATGTTGACCTATTACGAAAGGAAGAACATAAAATAAAATTTTAAAATGGCTTGGATAAGGACAGAGGTCTGTCTGTATCACACTCCAGTTGGTGACACTGAAAGACAAACCAATAGTGATTTTAAACATCAAGAAGGCTTACTAACTTAACGAAACAAATATATCATACTTGAATATTTTACCAGGACAAGCACTTGGATAAAGATAATAAAGAAAATTGGATTTCCACTATAACTAAATTAGTTGTCAAATCTTTACGAAAACTAAATTATACTCGTAGAGTTAGCCCAAGATGTGAGGGAGGGTGGAGTAATGGGTTAGGATTAGGATGGGTTCAGAGCTTGAACCCCTTCAATGTATAAAGGACACTTGGGCTAAAAACAAAATTATACTCCTCAGGTTAGTTGTGAGGGAGGGTGGGGTAATGGATTACGAATAAGCTTGAACCCTTCCAATGAACCAAAGACCAATAAGATATAAAACAAAGAACATAGAAGTAATACCATCCTGAATTTATGGATACAAAGGACAGATAAGAATAATATAAGACCTGATATGTGCAACTAGCCACTAGCTTAGTAACCATGCCCATTAGCTCAAATCGTAATCAAGTTAGAAAGTATGGTTCGCATAAGTTGAAATCAAAAGAAGAGAATTATAGAAGAAAACTGTAAACACTGCACCAAATGTGGATGCAAGCCTGAAAACTATATAAAGTGGAATCAAACAAGTAACTAAGTCAAAAGATTCAAAACATAACAAGAGCAGATGAATGGTGATATCGTGTTACATATAGATGAAACAAATGCTAAAAGTGTTCTACGGAACAGAGCTCTCACCAAATCAGGCCTTGAGTTAAAGAGGAACGTCAAAATTTGGGTTCCAACAGCACCATTAGGTGGAAGTTCGAAGGCTGTGAAAGCAAGAGTAGATAATATGACCTTCAAGAGGGGAAAAAAAAAGGTCAAAATTTCAAGCAGCATTATTTGTGTTTTTCCACGCAATTTGTGCAGCATTCATAAACTGCAAACAGAAGCTTAGCATAAAAGATCAGCGCAAAGAGCAATTATAGGACTACGTAATGACAATTGTACTATTCGAAGGTGTTTAAAATTATATATTAACAGCACTAAGTACACTTCCAGCTCGACGAAAATAACCTTTCATGAAATTCTCCCACAACAAAGGTGTTGCAAGAACCTTAGCCCTTAAGCAATGCAAATGCCCCTATGCCTATTCAATAAGAAGTTCAGAACTTACTTTAATTATAATTTATCAACGCTTATTGATCAGAGAGAGAGAGAGAGAGATCTAAAAAATGATATTTGTTACTGAAAAGTAATTTGTTTATATAAATAACTTTTCACAAAAATGAGATATATAAAAATATAATTAAATTATTTGGTTCCATGCAATTAATTTGTTAAGCAAACAAAACATTGAAATGCAACGTCCATTTCTTCCTGCTTCTTATTAGCAACTCAATTCCTATGTTATTCCATTCCTTATGAAGAATCATCTTTTTCTTTCTTTTTTTGGGTGCCTTAACCATGAAATCTGAAATAACCTCAAAAAGTACAATTTTCAGTTGTATGAAATATATATCTGATGACAAACTACTCCAGTTTGAACTTCATTATTATCCTCAATAGATACTAGAAACACCAAGTATTGCTTTTTGTCTACAAATTACCTGAGTTAATCCCATTCCGAAGGCATATTTTGCAAGAGCCTTTAGACGCGAAAATGAAAGCTCCAAGCCCATCTCAAACAGCTGAAAGGGAAACATAACAGTCAAACAAAACGAAAAGAGTGTAAAAGGTATGCACCAACATATCACCATGAGAGGAATATAAGCTTCTTTAGAAAATCATATTCTTTTAACTTTTGGGAGAATGCAAATTGCAGAAAGAAAAATGGCACAAGCGTCGAAGAAGACTATGCAAAGCAGAGGACACTTCATCCAAACACCTTCCCAGGTATTTTCCCTGTCCATAATCCTCAATATGTCCAGCCAGTGAACCCTAAATATTTATCATCCTTCTTCCTCTTAGTGTCACAGTTAGGTAAATCCGGTAATTAACCAATAGAAATTTTTTTTTAAGATGGATGTACTTATGTTTGAGCATCAAAAGTACACACGAGAATAAATTATTTTCATTCCTTCTATGAAGTACATAAGGGTGGCCCTAAGGAAAAGGAAAATGTTCTGTCTTTGTAATGGAAAAAGAAATTTTTGGCTTATCTCAAGTGTTAGGCAACCACTAGACCTCAAAAACTTAAGTTAGAGAATGATCCAAGCATGCATATCGAGCCAACACACTCCCTCCTCACCAGCACCTCCCTAACCAGCAAAAGATGGTGAATGCCAGTAGGAGGTTCTAGGCATGACCTCATGTGATCAAGGGTATGATATCATGTTAGACAACTATTGAACCCCAAAAGGTTAAGTTGTTGGGGAATACACAACTACGTATATTGGCAATGACCATTTGAATAATGGCATTTAGTCTCCACTTTGGTCTTGAGTCAAATCTCATAGACGACAGTTGTTGAATATGACAGAAAATATACCAATAATGTATATCAAGCTAACACCAAGGACTATCACAGGTTCACAAAGCAAGGTGATGAATTTGCAGTATTCATAGACATGGTACAGGTACAGCATAAGAATAGAAGGCCAGATATTATTAACTTTTCCGACAGTACACATCAACAAAGAATGCTTACCAAGAAAAGAATCCCCCATTCAGACAAAACTTTCACATCTGTAAGATTCCGAATCAAGCCAAATTGATTGAGTACTATCCCCGCAAAAAAGAAACCAAGTATCTGAAAACCATAGGGTATACTGTATTTCATCTAAGAAGAGATTTCATGTAAATTTAGAAAAGTAACAATAATATAGGTACGATCCAACAATAGTCTTACAGGGCTAGCTTTAATGATCTTGAATGCAGGAACGATAATGACAGTAACAGCTAAGAACGTCAAAGTATCAAATCCCAAGTCATTAATGACATCAACAGCACTCGCAACATCAAGTCCTGCATGCGTTCGCAATCTTTTTGAATAGACTGGTCTGTGGTTTGAGAAATAAAGTCCCCTCCATCCGCAGACAGAGGAAGCTAGTAAAGGATTTCCCACAAAGTTTCTTGCAGCAAAAGGGGGATGCCTTGTGTTATAATTAGTGGCATATGATAATGGATGCACTTGATGGTTACTGGAATACGGAATAAAAGAACGCCCAGAAAGCCGTGATATGGATAGAGAGCAGGCCATAGATGGGCTCTTTTGTTTGATAGTGTTGTATCCCTGCAAGGAAGAGAAGACAAGATATAGGCTAGATTAACTTAAAAAATTTAACTAGCTTACTCTACTATTAAAATGCAGGAGCAAAGAAGAATGGAAAACTTAATGGCTTTCGATTTTAAACAAAAATTCCGAAACTTTGGCTGATTACATGTTCTGGTTTCCTGCGGAGGATTGAAAACTTGACATAATAATATTAGGGCAAAATTGGCAAAAATTTGAGCACATAGATGACAGTTTGAATTATTTGACAAATTAGTCATCATTTCATCGCAGATTAGATGAGCCAGAATACTTCTATAAAAAAAAACTCCAATCTGTTTTAAGCTGTTCCCTACTGATGGTGATGGTCACCAAAAGAAAGACAACATCTTTTCAGTTCATCATTTGGTAGGCATGAAAATATACAGAAAAGGAAAAGAGGTAGGGGCCAATTTACCTTAGAGCTTTCGAAATAAGCCACCGACTTCAACATAGTGCTGAGGCTGATGACAGAAGAAAACCCACATTGAAGAAAAGAAAAACCCCCAATTTATTTTGCTTTTCTTACAAAACCCACAATTTACTTCTGCAAATATTGAGGAAAACACAGAGAGCTAAGTCATTTGACCCTTCCGAGTAAAAGATGAGAAAGAAAGAGAGCGAGAAACAAAAGATGAGGACGAAAAATGCACACGAGAGAGATTTAATCCGGTAAGCTTGGATTGCATGCGACTGCGTCTGTCGACAACTCGACAGTTTGTGGAGGAAAGGCAGGCTGAGGCAGGCGTTGGAGCAACGAGAAAGGGGTTTCAACGTCAACTAAATGACAAAAGCCGATATGATTTTTCCGTATACCGCGTCTGTCCACCTGGCGATTTACCATAGGCTGCAAAGACCTTGCCACTTGTAATTATCTGACACAACTTTTAGCAGATAAGGCAGAAAAGATAGAATCACGGTAATCACCACCAATGTTTGTGCACGTTTTCTTTTTCGTTGGTGAAATTGGCTTGGCTTTACCTATGGAAATACGAAGGAATAAGGGATTGCACCCGGCGAGGATGTGAACGATTGGGTATGGAATAAACAACTTCCTATGTTAACAGGATACTTTCAACTTTCATTTTTCAAGTTTTGTATCTAAAATTAATGGTACCGTTCATATTTTCATACGTGATAAGTGAATATGCTCTCAAAGTAGTGTAGTAGGGCACCTCAAGATTCACGGTGTTTCTGCTCCCATCGGGTGTGCTTAGGGCCTGTTTGGGATTGAGGTGCTTAAAAAAAAAGCTACTATGAAAAAAAGCTATGAAAATTTTTGGTGTTTGGTAAACTTTAAAAATCAGCTTTTTTTCAAAGTTGAGGGTGAAAAAAAGCCCAAAACCAAGAGATGACAAGAAGCTGCAATTTGTAGCTTCCAAAAGCAGCTTATTTTCACCCACACACGGGTGAACAGTGTCCAGGTTTAATGAAATATACCATAACCCAAAATTGCCCTCGGCTTTCCCTTCACCGACGCTCTCGCCTTTCCTCCAGAACTCTCTCGCACGCCTTTCCTCCAGAACTTTCCCTTCACCTCAGAGCTCTCTCGCTAACCCGAACCTCAGGCTCTCTCTCGTTCTCTCGTTCTCTCGTTCCGTCGTTTCAAAAACTAGCGAACTCGTTCTCGTTCTCCAGGTTTCTCCAGGTAAGCTTCTCATTTATTTGTTTGGATTTTTCAAATTAGGGATGGGGAGATTAGGGAAAGAGGGGTGGGAAGAGCAAAGGGATGAGGGAATGGGTGTCGGGAAAAACAATTGGGGATGGAGGGTGGGGAAAAATTAATTGGGGAAGGGTGATATGGTTTGTGGAAAAAATTAATTGGGAAAAAATTAATTGGGGAAAAAATTAGGGTTTGTGGAGGAAACAAAAAAGGTCTGCTTCTGATTCTGATTTGGGTATATGTCAGGGCTAATTTGCTTTGAAGAAGGTCTGCTTCTGATTTGGGTATATGTCAGGGATAATTTGCTTTGCTCTGCTTCTAATCTGTGAACTGTGCTCTCGATTTGTCATGTGCTTCTGATTTGTCATGTGTTTTTTGGGTCAAAATATTCCTCAGAAGTTCCGGGTTTATGTTGCAGGTGACACATTAGAAGATCGCAGGATTGAAGATCGCAGCCAAGAAGTCAGAGGGTTTATATTCTCCAAAATTCTGGTTTGTTTTCCTTGATATAATATAATAGCACAAGTTATAATAAATTTTATTATTACTCTCTTTGGTTTTTGCTGGAAAGCTGAATTTTTTTTTACATTATGCCATTGTATTTTCCCTTTCACTAATAACTGAAACATTATTAGCCCTTTTTTTCTTTGGCGGAGATTGTAAGACATGTGTTAATTCTTTGTGATATTTGATGTGTTTCTGTCCATTGTTCCATGATTGCTTGGTTTCTGGTTTTTCTCAGTGTGTTCTCATGCTGTCTGCATTATCTTTTTTGTGGTACGGTCTAAATTCTGAGAAGAGTTTCCTACTTTCAGTAGTTTGTGCACTCCTGAAGGCTGTCTTTTGGTGCAATCAGATTGTAATAAACAAAGTGAACAACATAATGCTAATTGGAAAAAAAAAACATGAAAACAAGAAAGGAACGGATTTAATCTAACCTGGTAACGTTTCAGCTAATGCTATTACTGTTAAAAGTATGGTCATACTGTTAAAAGTATGATCACAAGGCCTCACACATTCTGACTTGTTAGCTAATGCATTGTTAGCTCATTAATTAACAGTTTAATCTTTTGGGGTTCATTGGTTGTCTATTATTGACCAATAAAACACACACACCACTCACACTCTCATTCACGTGTAATGACGGCATTTCTCTTTAACAATAAAGTTTTCAGAGAATTATTAATGAGTATTGTCAAATGCTGGGATCAATTGAGGAAAATTAAATAACAAGTTAATGGATAGACGATGTTGAAGAACTTGCCTGAGGGGGTGCATGTTCAGAAGTTTGGAGTCGATATTCATGTATGATCCAGTCGGTTTTGTTGCCGTTAGGTGCCCGTCCCTTGTAGAACACCAGGGTCTTCCTCATTCCTATAATGTTGTCCTTTGAAAGCACTGCCTTGTCTCTTCCTGTTGCCTTCCAGAATCCAGCAGCTGTGGCTCTATTTGTCCGCGTTCCAGTCGGGTACTTCTTGTCTTTGTGACTGAAGAAGTACCACTCGTTCTGTTCACTGTAACCTAACCTGCATCTCGCTGTACCACACAATACATATACATAGTTCTCAGAATGACTGAATATGCTCATAATCTTATGAGATGTCAATAAAAACTCTTTTGTTTAGCCATTGATGAGTGATGACAGAGAGTAGCATTTGTGTTTATGTTGTTTCTATCTGTTTTGTTTTGATTTTGCTACCAACAAGCATCCGCGCATTTTTCCAATGTTGTTTTCTTTCTACACGTTGCCATATCCAAAATTTGTAAATATAAATATAGTATGAACACAAAAACGCCCTTAGGACCATATCTATTTATGCCATTTCGAAGTCAAGCTGCAAATGTTAAAATTAAGTTGGTTCTAAGTACGTTGTATGTCCCATGGTTCGATTTTGTATAGGTCAATGTCAACGATGACATCTAGGTCAATATGTAGTGAGTTGATCTTTCTTTTCAGGTAGTAACCCACAAGTTCTTCTTCTGTCGGGTGAAATCTGAAGCCTGGTGGAACACAAGATTCTATCTCCATTACTAATGTTCAGTATGTAGACGCACCTGCATATCAGGCAAGGAAGTATGAGGAAGAGTAATTATTATACTTTTGACCAGCTATATATGTGCATGAGTGTTTATAGAGAGAGTACTACCAATCTTGTTGTAGTCATGTATATTCATCCATCATGTGAAATAAAAAGAGTCATGTGATCCATTTTTTTCTCACAAACGTATTGCCTATGTAACAGTCATGGTTGTCATTCCTAATCTTCTATATATCTAACATTTTGTAGTCCCTTTCTTTATAACTTAGTTTCAATTTCTTAGGACTTATAAATTCCTTACTCAAACATATAGCCGCAAGCTTCTTGTAATTGGCGTAGGTCTAACATCAAAGAGAAGACAACCAAACAATTTACTCTTAATTTGGAGAGATACTGAAGAAGGAATTCTATAAGTTTTATAGAACCTATTCTATAGGAGCTAAATTGTTAGCTAGTAATGATGGCGATTTCACTTTGTGGGAGCTGTGAGTGGTCCTGCATGTGTTTTTAGCTAAATGACTGCGGAAAAAGAAATCATGACAGACTAGTAGTGGATTGGAAACCACCACACACTAACATTAAAACATAGGATTATCTTATAATTAAGCTCAAGTAATTTGTTTTCATTAGTTGCATGGAGTAATTAGGCAAAAGTATATCGAACACAAAAGTTGGCCGAAAAGCTTGACTTTGCTGGCACAAGCATGTTATATTTGAGTGCAGTGCACTCCCTGCTTCCTACCTCCTGCTCGATCAATGTCTACTGGTAGTAACAGTGGTGCGAATTAAATTCCTTTGAGCATTTCATTTCATACCCAGGACATAGCTACACAATCAAAACTAATCAATTAAGACCAATCTAAGATTTTCATTAATTACCGTGAGATTGTCAATTCGATCTATATAGTACAAACAAATCATTGATCGATCGATCGATGGATCATCCATAACACAAAATGTTAATTTTTAATTAACCGTAAATGTAGATGGATGACACAAACGCTAGTAAGCTCATCGTCATAAATATTGCTACCAACAAGGCAAGGATAAAAAGAAGTGTTCCATACGTGAGCCCTTTCTTTTTACCAATTATAAATAAGAATTAGAATTTTGTGATGAAAAGTAAACAAGAGTTAAACTTGACATTGACAAAATTCCAATCTAAATACAAATAAATAGGATCCAAGATAAGAAGATATTTATTGGTTATTTCTTGATATATTTATATATATATGTGTGTATTTATATGTATGTATATATACAAACTGTGAACCCAATTTGTGATGTAATGTATTTGTAGTTGTATGTGAATCATTTATCGGTTATTTCTTGGTTATATTACAATATCATTTGTTCGTGTTTTAATATATATATATATGTATATATACAAATCAGTAGTTGGTATCGATGGCAAAGAAGGGGGCATCTTCGTCAAATCCTGTAGCTACATGGAATGCGCACAATATATCAATATTTTGTGATCTTTGCATCAAGGAGGTTGAGGCCGGACATCGTCCGGGCACTCACTTTGACAAAGAAGGATATGCAAATATTAGAGCTAACTTCAAGGCAGAGACAGGGCATGATTATGAAAAAAAGCAACTGAAAAATAAGTGGGATGCACTTAAAAATGAGTGGAAGTTGTGGAAAGAATTAGTTGGTAAAGAAACTGGCTTAGGGTGGAATTCAAGCAAGGGTACCGTTGATGCCTCTGAGGAGTGGTGGAACAATAAAATTCAGGTTTGTGTATTTATCTTTTAATATGTATTATGATATCATGCAATATGTATTAACCATATTCTTTCTTACTTGTAGATAAACAAAGAATATGGAAAATTGCGAAAAAAAGGCATTAGTCCTGAGATGGAGGACAAGTTAGATAGGATGTTCTTGAGTACAATTGCTACCGGTGAACATGCCTGGGCACCTTCATCTGGAGTACTACCACCAGAGTCAAGAGAGGAATCTGTAGGACAAATTGATTCATATGAGGAGGAAGAAACTGAGACTATGCAGGATCTAAGGCAAGCAAGTAGGAAGGGAAAAAAAAGAGCGGCTAACCAAGGAGAATTGCATAAGAAGAAGGTTGATAAGAAGGGGAAAAAAATTGGAGGTGCTGCAAAACTTTGTGGTCAAATTGACCGTCTTGTTGAAGCTTATGAAACTAGGAGTTCTGCAAACTCATTGATGAGGTCGCTGCATATAGGTAGTAGTATTCCGGAAGTGTTAGCGGTTGTTGCACAATTGCCTGGTTGTGAGCCACCTAGCGAGTTATGGTTGTTTGCTACATGTTTATTTTGTTCTGCAGAGAAGCGAGAGGTGTTTACTACGATACAAGATCCTGAAGTTCAGCTCACTTGGTTGAAATATATGTTCAACAAAGAACAATAAGAAGCTATAACTATGAATTAGAACTTTGTGTAGTTTGTACTTTGCATTAAGACTATGTGTTGAATGTGGCTTGTATTTTGTGTTTATTGAATGTTGGATTATGATTTCTTGTTAAACGTTGGATTGACTTGTTCTTGAATGTCGGATTATGACTTCTTAGTGATTGTTGGATTATGACTTGTGGAATGTTGAATTATGTGTTAGGTTACAGGTATATTCAATATGAACACTTCTGATGATGATGTTGAGGAGTTGGAGGATGGTCTAATTATATGCGCTGTAGCGAGAGCTGTTGAAACATATTATTTAAAATATGTCCACAAAACTCCATGTATGAATTCTTCCCATACAGGTAATATTTGGTTGATGGAAGTACTGCAAGGAAATGACGTGCGATGCTATAGAATGTTTAGGATGAACAAAGATGTCTTTTATAGGTTATCCAATGACTTGCAAACTAATTATGGATTGAAAGGTTCAAGGAAAATGAATGCAACTGAAATATTAGGAATGTTCTTGCATATGTTGGGACATGGTGTAAAAAATAGATTAGCTCAAGAGAGATTTCAACATTCTGGTGAGACTGTTAGTAGATATTTTGGTGCTATGTTGGATATCGTATGTAAGATGGCAATAGATATTATCAAACCAATGGATTCGGAGTTTCGTGGCATTCCCCCAGAAATAAGGAGAGATACAAGATACATGCCTTATTTTAAGGTAAAATTTGACTCGTATTCTAACTTATTTGCAAACTATAAGTGTAGGTTGACGATTTTCTTTTATATTATTATTTTTAGGATTGTATTGGTGCCATAGATGGAGTGCATGTTGAGGCTTCAATACCACCTCCGGATCAAGTTCCATACATTGGTAGGAAAGGAATACCGACTCAAAATGTTATGGCTGCATGTAATTTTGACATGCAATTCACATTTGCTTGTGCCGGATGGGAAGGCACTGCACATGATACAAGGGTTTTTCTATCCGTGCTACGGAATCCAAATTTAAACTTTTCTGAGCCTCCAAATGGTAATCTTCATACTCTTATTATAACATTTTACATACTTGCTTTGTATAATTATTACAATACAAAACAAATTTTCAATTGTCAGGAAAATATTACTTGGTAGATGCGGGGTACCCACAAATGAGAGGTTATTTGGGACCATATAAAGGTGAAAGATATCACCTCCCGGACTTTCGTAGGGGTGCCGAACCAACGGGTCACATAGAGGTATTCAACCACAGACATTCTTCTCTTAGGAGCATCATTGAACGAACTTTTGGGGTATGGAAGAAAAGATGGGCAATTTTAAGGGATATGCCTAATTACCCGTTCAATAAGCAAGTGAAGATTGTCATTGCTACAATGGCTCTTCATAACTACATACGGAGGTATTCTGAACGTGATCGTCATTTTGATGACCCCAGGGACTTTTGTGAAGAAAGCGATAGTAGTGATGATGATGATGATGAATATCAAAATTATCAAGTTGAAGGATCACATGAGATAGAGGCATTAAGAAATAGAATAGCAACAAGTTTGATGAATGCATCTAATTAGACTACTTTCAAGTACATTAACAATGTTGTACTAATGAATCCTAGCTATTTACTCTAAAATATTTCTATTAAAGTTGTTTGTTATACTAATTAATATTTAAGATAAAGTTTATAAATATTTTTCTTCTAAAAATAAAATATATTTAGTAATTCACTTTTATTTGTTAAGAAAATTAAATTAATAGCACATCTAGTAATATACCCTTTTTGGTCATTTCACACAGTCACAGCTGTTTTACAAAAAAGTTTACCAAACACTATGATACTGCTTTTTGTTTCCAAAAGCACTTTTACAAAAAAGTTTACCAAACACTTTGCTAGCTTTATTTCACAGCCGCTTATTCTCACAGCACAGCCACTTATTCTCACAGCAGCTTTTTTTCAAAGCACAGCAATACCAAACCAGCCCTTAAAGCCTCCCCATTTTTGAAGCGGCTGTCAAACTTTATCACCGGGTATTGGGATCAATGAGTGAGGTTAGAGTGCATATAACTTTTTTCAAAGTGCTAATAACAACTCTTCTTTCTTGGGTTCTCGTAGTACAATTATGACTTCTTGTTAATTTTTTTGGGTTTCTCATCTTGGGAAACCTACTTGAAACTGTATACGAAAAAAAATGTCTACACAAAACCAAGCAAAAGAAGGCATCATCCTCAATTAGAGCATTCCCAATGTAGGTTTTATTCTTCATGAGGCTACTATATTTAAAGTCTTATGAGAATTTTCATCCCCAATGAGCCGGAAAATTGGGTTAGATCCACCATTTGGGCTAGCAACTTTCTTTTTTGGGTAGCATAAAATTGAGCTACATGCAGCCCCAGAAAACAGTGGGTCCCACAAGAAAAGTAGAAATCTATGTGAGTCACTCTCCCTTCATTTGCGAATACGCTTATACTCTCATTTTACTATTTTTTTTAATTCCTTTTTCTTACATATTTTTTTTCCAAAGATCCTCCTACATTTTCTTTGTATGTTTAACGCTTAAGACATAAAATGATATAAGCTATTCTACTAAAAAGGCTCATTTTTATTAGTCTAAAAATTTAAATTTCCCCCTTAAAACTTTAACACATCATATATATTTTTTTCCTAACTTAAACTCGTTTATTGGGTTTTAACAAAAAAAAAAATGTTCATTAAATTTGCTTTATGACTTAGATTACAAATTTTTAAACCTAAAATGCCCCTTGTTATATGATGAAATATTTGGTTGTGTTTGTAATTTATTGCAATTTAGCTAATTAATGGTTGTTTTAAATTCCATAAGAATTAAAATTTCAAATTGATTTAACGTTCCTGAGCATTGTTGTGTGAAATTTTCAAATAATTTTTTTGAAAATTGTATGATACTAATTTACTAATTGGTGCTAGGTAAATTGTTGTGCTGTACCTAAAAATAAAATTATTTCTGAGCGCAAAGTGAGGGTTTATATCTTTTAACGGATGAGATTGAGATAAGAGAATCTAATCCAACAAACAGTTTATAAGTGATGAAATCTAACTATCATAATTTGAACTTCTTAGGTTGAAAGGTTCTTAAATTAAAAAAATTAAAAAAAAAAGATAACACGTCTAAAAGTCTACTTAAGAAAAGTTAACACACAAAAAAAAATGGTCAAATAATCAAATTACTACATAAATAAATATTTATAGCCCCTTAGACCATCGCCAACCCTTAACCTAAAACCTAAAATTTTTAGCCCATAAAATCTAGAAATAGTTTTTATGCCCTAGCCCTTATGACCTAAATTTTTTAGCCCGAGATTATTAAAAAATAAATTTAGGCTAATTTTTTCTTTTAAGTAATTTTTTTTAATTATGTACACTATCATAATTTAATTTTATGAACATTTTAACCTAAAAATAATTAGATTCCGATAAATATTGAAAAATCACTAAATTTGGGTGAATTTTGAGTTAAATAATTTTTTTAATTATTTTAACCATTGGATTTAAATTTGGGCTTTTAGATCTTTTTTGTTATTGTTAGATTTAATTATATTCGATCTCAGCCGTTGAATTCAATAAATCCTGAATCCTGAAGAACATGCCCACGTGAGTGGGGTCCCGCAGCCCACACCATTTTCTGGGCTAAATCCTAGGCTATTTCTAGTTTTGTTTTAGATTTTAGGTTTTAGGTCTAATTTTAAAATTGGGTTGGGTTGGGTTGGGTTTTTTGTGTGTGTGTGTGTGTGGGGGGGGGGGGGGGGGGGTGGGGGGGGGGGGGGGGTGGGGGGGGGGTGGGGAAGTAGGTTATAGGCTAGGGTTGGAGTTAGAGCCCGAAAGAAATGACCCTTCATTGTGAGAGATTTTTTTTATAAAGCTTCAAAGATTTCTCGCAACTCTAAAATGGGTTATATTCACCACTTTTTCGGCTACATATAGAACCCCTCACTGGAGATGCTCTTATCCATCTAGAAAGTAGAAACTTGAGGAATCTGTCATTAGCAAATAGCAATAGCATTCAAGGTAAAATACAGAAGCTCGCTGTGCAGTGTTGTCCTTAATCCATGTCTTAGTTGTAAATCAAACCTTAACTAGCTATTAGCTAATGTCTTATTAGTTCAAGTTCGTGTACCCTGATTCCGAAGATTGTTTTTCTACAAAATCCTTTCAAGTTCTAACGCACAAAACCATTCAACCGTGCTATCAGTCCGTAAAGAAATTCACGCACATAATGTATGTATATCACTTCAACCCTCTCACAACAATAAACCAGACCAGCGGCTGAAGTCTTTACAATGAGGACGCACACGAGATTTTCTTTTTACTCAATAGACATCATATAAGGGTTTCCCCACGACAAACGAACAAAACCATGTTACCCTTTTGCACAAATCTTCCGTTAAAGCAAGAATGCAAAGCATAACTACGATACATGAGTCCATTCCTATACATCAGAACTCAGACGGAACATAAGCTGCGATAGCTGGAGGAATGGGAGCGAAAGAAGACCCATTTGGTGAAATTATGTTAGCTAAAGCATACAAAAAGAAGAGAGACAACATTAGCACAAAAAGCTTCACCATCAATCTTTATTCTTTACATAACAACCACTTTACTGACAGTAACTTACGATATTGAAATGTAACATGCAAGGAGCTTCAATGAGATGAATTAGAACTGGGTATTAAGTTTAATATTTGGTTGTGTTATTCATATCACTGCTGTAATGGCAGTTGGTTGTTTTATATACAAGCTACACACACGCATGCAATAAACAAATGTTGTAAAGGTGGCGTACACAGCTGCCCATGCTGTAACACATCAGAGCACATGAGCTGTAACCATGTGGTAGTCTGCTGACAAGGAATATTGTACCCACGTGCAGTATTCCTTCTGTCCAGGTTAGTGGGGCAAGTTCTCTCAACACTGGGAGGGACAAACTTGAGTGAAATACTATTAACGCAATGGCGTTCATTTGTGGGTGTTCGAAAACCTTCTCCTTTGAATACATGACCCAGGTGTCCACCACAAGCCGCACATATAATATTTCAGTCCTCATTCCATCTGGGTCTGGCTGATAGCATAAGAATTTCATTAACAATAAAACTGATAGCTTGAATTAATTTAAGATTAAGAAACAAAAAAAATAAGGATTAACGCAAGGAAGCTTACTCACGTTAAAATTTATCGCCCCAGGAAGACCCTCATAAAAAGCTGGCCAGCCACAACCCGAGTTAAATTTGGTTGTGGATCTGTAGAGAGGAGTCCCGCATCCTGCACTGGTATAGATTCCCTCCTCAGAGAACTTGTCATATTCTCCTGTGCCCGGATACCTTTATAGCACCAAATAATGTTCAGATCACAAGTCAGTCTTCACTCTTGTGTTTACATATCACATTTCCTAAAATTTCAAGAGGGATCGACAAATTGTGGGTCTATTTGCTCACAGATTAATACTTGAAATCTTTATGCAAGTGTACAGATATAACCGTTGCAATTTAAATATAGCAGCATCCCCTATTGCAACTCCACTTGTATAATGCTTAATGTTTGGTGTCTTCAGTCTATATTAATCGATCCGAAGGAGAGAAATGTCTACAGTAGGATCACATTCAAGTTTAGTCTCAGTCATACAGTATGAGCATGGACCTTTTTGCGCCCATTTCAGTACCGAATCTGAATTATTTGGTTTTTGGATACCACTCATATCATCTCTCTCATCTCATATTAACCACTTTCCCCGAGTAAGTCGCGGTCATGGCAATCAACATGCCAATGTTTATAACATTTTATATGACAGAGGTACAACAACCCTAATGATGCTTGTTTTCGCCACTTATATTTAGATAAAAACCGGAACTTGCTCATTTCGTGAAAAGCAGCTGTCTTTGTTATACTAGACATGATAAACTTCATTTAGAATTCCATAGACCCAAGCTAGTTGTTGAAAATAATAAGTTCCTTGATTTAAGGAATGTTTTATTCCTTGATTTAAGGAATGCTTTATTCCTTGTTTTACTCCATGTTTTACTCCTTGTTTTATTCCTTGTTTTAAGGGGAATGTTTTTTTTTTGTTTTTTCTTAGTCTCCTTCCTCATATATACCCGAACCATTGTACAATGCACATATGAAAATATACATCACAAATTAAAGCTATAATTTCTATATGGTATCAGAGCAGGTTCATTTGTAACCTGTCTCTGCCATTCTTGCTGCTGCGAATTTTTCTTTCTTTCAAGGTCTAAGTCATGACTGAAGAAAGTTCTGTCAACCATGATAAGGAAACCCGGCACAATCTCTCTCCAAACTCCTCAGACGTTGAGGTTAACACCAATCAACGTTTATGTTCAGTTCTCTTGAACGAGTTCAATTATCTTCCTTGGTCTCGAGCTGTTTCCCTAGCTCTCGGAGGCAAAGGGAAGCTAGGGTTTGTAAATGGAAGCGTGGAAGCTCCAGATCGTTCTTCCTCTACATACAATGCATGGCTCTGCAAAGATCAACTTGTCATGTCCTTGCTGCTCAACACCATGGAGAAACATGTTGCTGAAATTTTTAGCTACTCCAATTCCGCCCATGATCTTTGGAAAGCTTTGCAGGATATGTATGGAAATCAAAACAACTATGCACGGGTCTTCCAATTAAAGAAGGACATTGCCAGTGCTCAACAAGAAGGGAAAGCATTTGTTCAACACCTTGGGAGTCTCAAAGCCATGTGGAATGAGTTGGATGTATATCTCCCTCATACCACAGATCCTACCATTCTCCTAAAACGAGCTGAGGAAGACAAAATTTATCAGCTGTTAGGGAGTATGAGTTCTGAGTACGAGGACCTAAGGAGTCACATCTTGATGAGTCAAGACCTGCCTACCTTCAACAATGTTTGTGCAACTATCCAACGAGAAGAAGCAAGGAAGAAGGTTATGAATGTTGATCCCAATCCTAGATTAACGGAGACTCGGGCATATGCATCAAATTACAAGAACTCAGAAGCCAAGGTATACAAGGGAAGAAACACACATCTAAAATGCAAATATTGCAATGGTGTTGGTCATGAGGAAGACAAGTGTTGGGAACTTCATCCTGAACTCAAGCCTAAGTTTAGCAAAGATGGAAGGATGATACCAAGGTCCTCACAACATTTTCAACCTCATTTCAAGGCAAAACTTGCTAATGCTCACGCTCCTACTATCTCACAAGGATCCATGGAGTTCACTGCCAATCCATTGTCATTGATCAATGAATTTGCAGCTTACCTACAAAGTAAGGGACACGGAGGAGGCACACATGGTCAAGGCAATGAAGAGGGTAGTCACACAGCTATGTTGGGACAATTTGCCGGATTTCTTGCTGGAAATGAGAAAGTTCCAAAGGGAGAAGCATCAGGTATACTCAAAGCCTTTACTACTGCCCTATTAACTAGTACTGAAACTGATTGTTGGATAATTGATTCAGGCGCCACAGATCATATGACAAACAAAGTTACAAATTTACATCATTTTAAAAAATTTTCAAGCCCCTCACATGTGTCTGTTGCAAATGGAAAAAATGTCTTAGTTTTGGGAAAAGGAGAAATAAACTTACTCTCTCAAAAAACACCTTCCACTGCCCTCTATGTACCAACCTTTCCCTTCCAACTTTTGTCAATTGGAAAGATCACCAACACCCTAAACTGCCGTGCTATTTTCTCACCAAATAAAGTGATGTTTCAGGATGTTCTCACCATGAAGATGATTGGTGAAGGGGTCTTCATAAATGGACTTTACTACCTGTGCAAGAATGCATGTTTCACTCAGGCTCTTCAAGCTCAATCAAAGTCCATAGATGAAAATCAACTTTGGCATATGAGATTAGCTCACCCCTCTGAACTTGTCTTGTCGAAACTGTTTCCAATTTTTTGTAACCCTTATCCTACTTGTGATACTTGTCAATTTTCTAAGTTTACTAGGCTACCTTTTGGTAATTCAATGTCTAGGACAAGTAAACCTTTTGAAATGGTACACACCGATGTATGGGGACCTGCAACTGAATCAATGGAAGGTTTTAAATATTTTGTTCTATTTGTTGATGATTTCTCTCGAACAAGTTTTCTATATCTTATGAAATCAAAAAGTGAAGTCCCTACCATTTTCAAAGACTTTCACATGCATGTTAAAACGCAATTTCAATCAAACATTAAGGTTTTAAGGTCAGATAATGGCACTGAATTTCTATCCAACAACATGCTTCAATACATAAGTTCTCAGGGTATCATACATCAAACCAGCTGTGTGGGGACTCCCCAACAAAATGGAGTAGCCGAGAGGAAAAATAGAGATCTCTTGGAAAAAACTCGTGCTCTCATGATTCACATGCACGTTCCAAAGAAATTTTGGTCGTTTGCCATCCTTACTGCCACTTATCTCATCAATCGACTTCCAAGTCGTGTGCTAGGGTTTAAATCTCCATATGAAGTTCTTAAGGGGAGGAAAATAGATTTGACACATCTCAAGGTGTTTGGTTGTGTATGTTTTGTTCACATCCAAACCTTGAACCGTGACAAACTAGATGCCAGGGCAACCAAGTGTGTGTTTATGGGATACTCGACCACTCAAAAGGGATACAAGTGCTTCAATCCAGTCACTAAGAAGTGCACAGTTTCAAGAGATGTGAAGTTCGAAGAAGACTATCCCTATTTTACAAGTCAGGGGGAGGATTTAGTTGACATGTTCCCACTCCCTCAAAACTTTAATTATCCGATGTTGGAAAATAGATCAGTCATTGTAAGTCTAGATTGTGAAGAAGTTCAAACTGACCAAATTACTACCAGTGAGAGTGAAGACGAGTTCTACTCTGATCATTCTCCGCCCTCTACAGAGTCTCAGGTGATTAAAAGAAATCCTCCTCGAATCAGAAAACCTCCAGTCAGGTTGCAGGACTATGTTACATATGCCTCACGACATCCAATCAATGAATGTATCAGCTTTAGTAAGTTCTCAACATCTCATGCTACATTTCTCAGTGAAATTGATAAGCACTATGAACCAAGAAGCTTTCAAGAAGCATTACTTCTCCCACAATGGAACCAAGCCATGAAAGAAGAGCTTCGTGCACTGGAAGAGAATTGCACCTGGAGCCTAGTTCAACTACCACCAGGAAAGAAGGCTGTTGGAAGTCGTTGGATTTACAAGACTAAATTCAAAGCTGATGGATCTATCGAGAGACACAAGGCTAGACTTGTTGCTCGAGGTTTCACCCAAACCTTTGGTGTAGATTATAAGGAAACATTTGCACCGGTGGCCAAGATGAACTCAGTCAGGGTTTTACTGTCAGTTGCAATCAATTGTGGGTGGTCACTCTACCAAATGGACGTGAAGAATGCTTTCCTTCACGGCGAGCTGCAGGAAGAAGTGTATATGCAACCTCCTCCAGGCTATGATGGTATTAAAGGCAACATGGTTTGTAAATTGCACAAGGCAATATACGGATTGAAACAATCACCAAGAGCTTGGTATGCCAAGCTCAGTTCTGTTATGGAAAAGGCTGGATTCATGCGAAGTAATGCTGATTCTTCGCTATTTGTAAGAACTGGCACCAGGGGGAAGTTGGTGGTCCTCATCTATGTTGATGATCTTATCATCACTGGAGATAATACCGTGGAGATTGAGGCACTAAAACTCTCACTACATCAAGTTTTCGCTATCAAAGATTTGGGAAGGTTAAAGTATTTTTTGGGGATCGAAATGGCAACATCTTCAAAAGGACTGTTTCTACATCAACGGAAATATGTATTGGACCTCCTTCAAGAAGCAAAAATGCTTGACTGCAAGCCTGCTATCACTCCCGTTGATTGTAAACTGAAGCTCAGCATAGATGGAGAAGCCATGCATGATGTAAGCTACTATCAACGATTAGTAGGCAAGCTCATATACCTTACTATCACTCGTCCAGATATCACATATGCAGTGAGCTTGGCTAGTCAGTTCATGCACTCTCCCACTGTTGATCACCTTAACCTTGTTAAGAGAATCCTTCGTTATCTTAAGGGTTCAATTGGGCAAGGAATTACAATGCATAACAATCAGTCCACTGTCATTAGTGGCTACACAGATGCAGACTAGGCAGGTAATGCAATTGATAGGAAATCAATCACAGGCTATTGTACATTTGTTGGTGGAAACCTTGTCACATGGAAGAGTAAGAAGCAACAGGTAATTGCTCGTTCCAGCGCAGAGGCTGAATATCGAGCCATGGCAGCCACTGCTTGTGAACTCATTTGGCTTAAAGGGCTTCTTTCAGACTTAGGGTTTCCTAGTTCTACCCCTATGACGCTTATGTGTGATAATCAGGCAGCCATGCACATTGCTGCCAATCCTGTGTTCCATGAAAGAACCAAACATATTGAAGTGGATTGTCATTTCATCAGAGCTCAAGTTCAAACGCAAATCATCCGGACCATGTTCACACGAAGCCATGATCAACTAGCAGATCTTTTTACAAAGGCACTAGCATCATCTCAGTTTCATCGGTTATTGGGCAAGCTTGGCTCAGTGAACCTCCTCGATCCAGCTTGAGGGGGAGTGTTGAAAATAATAAGTTCCTTGATTTAAGGAATGTTTTATTCCTTGATTTAAGGAATGTTTTATTCCTTGTTTTACTCCATGTTTTACTCCTTGTTTTATTCCTTGTTTTAAGGGGAATGTTTTTTTTTTGTTTTTTCTTAGTCTCCTTCCTCATATATACCCGAACCATTGTACAATGCACATATGAAAATATACATCACAAATTAAAGCTATAATTTCTATACTAGTATTTATGTAATCTCCAGATTAGATATGATGGATAAGGAGATGAAGAACAATGATTAATATACTGCAAGTCTAAATCAAAATAAATAAGCAACTAAACTAACAACTGCAAAAGTGCATCTTACTCTGTTAAGGCACAACTCCCAAATTCCCTATCTCAACCTGCTAGTAGCAGAGAGCAATGGCAGTGAAGTGGGACGGAGAGAGAGAGAGAGAGAGAGAGAGAGAGAGAGAGAGAGAGGAGTATTTTTTGTAATATTGTTTTCTAATTCAATTTCGTTGGCAGAACAACGCCACAATTGGTTCTTATACAACCATCCTTTTCACAGTGCCAATTGGCCACTAACAATAACAACATTTAGCTAAATAATATTCCACTATTATTCTAACCACTTTTATAATCGTAACACTACCCCTCCCTTACAAAATAAACCTTGTCCTCACTAAACTCAGGAAATCTGGCAGCAAACTCATCATAATCCTCCCATGTAACTTCGTCCTCTTTGTTGTCCTTCCACTAGATTAACAACTAAACTCCAGCAGCTTTGCCCTTCTTGTAGACCCTTCTTTGTAGAACCTTAAGTGGTTCGAGTGGTAGCAACCCATCATTAGTGACAGTAGGCAAGAATGTAGTTGCAGTGACTGTCTCCCAAGTGCTTCTTCAAGCAACTAACATGAAAGACTGGATGAATTTTTGAATCCTCAAGTGGTTTCAACTGGCAGGCAACCTTCCCAATCTTTTCCGAAACCTCATACGGACCATAGTACCTGGGATGAAGCTTATGGTAAGCATGAGATGCCAAGGATTGCAATTAATAGGGAATCAATTTCAAATACACCAAATCTCCTTCCTTTAAAAACCCTTTCACTCCAATGTTTATCAGCTTGTGTTTTCATCCAATTCTGAGCTACCTACAAATTGGTCCTGAGCATTGCTAAGAGTTTGTCCTTAGCTAGCAGCCCTTGCTCCACGATATCCAACTTAGTGGTGCCAAGCTCATAAGATGCGATGTGTGGTGGTGGATAACCATAGACCACTTCGAAAGGGGTGAATTTTGAAAGGTAGCAAGTGTTATAGCTCCATTTTGCTCATGGAAGCCAGTGGAGCCACTTTTTAGGTTGACAACTAGTGAAGCATTGCAAGTATGTTCCAGGCACCGATTCACCACCTCAGTCTGGCCATCACTCTGTGGATGGTAACCCGAGCTTATACATAACTTGGAACCTTGCAATTTAAAAAATTCTTTCCAAAAACCACTCATAAAAATGGTGTCTCGGTCACTCACAATGGTAGAAGGCATCCTATGGTGTTTAAACACATTATCAACAAACTCCTGAGCTACCATGCTTGTTGTACATGGATGTGCTAAGGGAATGAAATAAGCATACTTGGACAACCTGTCTACTACTACTAGGATTACTGACTTGCCTTTGCATAAAGGCAAACCAGTGATGAAATCCATGCTAATGTCCTTCCATACATGTGTAAGGCAGAGGTTGTAGCAATCTGGGAGGGGAGATGGTTTCGTTCTTATTTTGCTGGCATTCCCGACATTCAGCCACCCATGACCTGAGATTTTTCCTCATCCCTACCCAATAAAAGCCCCTCTTTAATCTTTGATAAGTCTTTAGAACCCCTTCATGGCCTGCACTTGGAGAAGAGTGATGTTCCTCAAAGACCTTCATTCTCCAACTCGAATCTGGGCTAAGCACGATTCGACCCTTGTATTTGAGAAAACCATTGTCTAAATGGTACTTAGATAGATTGGGGTCAATTGCAGCAGCTTAAGAATATCCTAACACCTCATGCACCTTGCTTTGGATCCAACTATCTTGTTTTAATCCTCTTCGAAGTTCATCTAGCCACCCGAAGTAGGGGTATGTTATAGCTTTGCACTCTAATAAGTCACGAAGAGGTTCCTCTTGTAATTGAGACGATCCAGCTACTCGAGATAAGGCATCAGCCAGTATGTTGTCATTGCCTTGCCTATATTGTATCTCGTAATCGAATCCCAACAATTTGGCCACCCATTTATGTTGGAATAAGGTATTAGTTCTTTGACTCATAAAGTATTTCAAGCTGCTATGATTTGTCTTTATGATGAAGTGGTGCCCTTGAAGGTAATTTTGCATTTTTTGACAGCACTAACAATGGCAATCAACTCTTTTTCGTTTGTACACAATGCTTGATTCCGTGGTCTCAACGCTTGACTCGTAAAAGCTATAGGTTTGCCATTCTGTTGCAACATAGCCCCTATTCCATTTCCCAATGCATCACACTCCAAAGTGAAGGGAATAGAGAAATTGGGTAAGGCTAATAGCTGTGGAGAAGTCATTGTTCTTTTTAGTGCTTGGAAAGCTGCTGTGGCTTCAAGGGACCAATTGAATCCATCATTTTTAGTTAGTTGGTACAAGGGTTGACACTCCTTCCCTTCAACTCTTTGACATTTTTTGGTATTGGCCAATCCATAATTGCTTGAATCTTAGTAGGATCCGCATCCACCCCATCAAAAAATACGATGTGCCCCAAATATTCCACCTGTGATTGACCAAAAGAGCATTTTGATTTCTTCACTGCCAATTGGTGTTTCTGTAATAACTCCAAAGTTTGGTGTAGGTGTGAAAGCTAGTCCTCCTAGGTCTTGTTGTACACCAAAATGTCGTCAAAGAACACTAATATGAACTTCCGGAGGTATGGCTTAAAAATGTCATTCATAAGGGCTTGGAAAGTGGTAAAGGCATTTGTAAAACCAAAGGGCATTACTAAGAACTCATAATGCCCTTGGTAAGTTCGGAATGCAGTCTTGTCCACATCTAAGGGATGTATACGGATCTGGTAATATCCAGACCTAAGATCAAGATTAGAAAAATACTGAGCGCCATGCAATTCATCTCACAAATCATCCACTAATGGAATATGATATTTATCCTTAAGGTGATGTTGTTAATTTATGATAGTCCATGCAAAGCCTCCAAGTGCCTTCCTTCTTCTTGACCAAGAAAACTGGAAATGAAAAGGGGAAATGACTTCGCTGGATGAATCCAGCATCCAAAAGTTCCTGCACAGCTCGTTCAATCTTAGTCTTTTGCATAGGACCATAATGGTATGGTCGAATACTCAAAGGCTTGGAACCAGGAAGCAATGGAATCTGGTGATCATGAGCCCGTGGAGGTGGCAAGGTAGTAGGAGTCCTAAAGACCTCTTCAAACTACTCGAGCACACCTTACAGCTCAATGAGTTGCTAAAGACTCAAATTTGATGCCTCCAACTTATCAATTTCCATTGAATACACACTTCAATCCGCGAACCCACTTTTCGTCACATAACCAACACTCGTCTTTGTCCTTCTTTCGTTGAACCTTATTGGGAGTGAGTTTCTTATAAAGAAAGGTTTGAGGCCGCGACCGAGTAAGGGAAGGTGGAACGAGGTAGTCAGCATATTCTGATTCTCCAAAGTGTGGTAGTAAGCAAAATATTGTTCGACCTTTATAGATCCAAGTTAAGAGATCATCGCCGTCAGAGAAACGAGGAAAATCCAAACGATGCGGCCACCGCGGGCGAGGAGTGAACCCACTTCATTCAAAAAAATCACGGCGTTGAAACCGATGAGTGTCGAGATAGCAAAAATCGCCATTATCCATCATAATTAAAGGAGGAATCAGTGGATTTGGCACCGCCTTGAAAGCTAGGGTCACGATGGAGATGCTTCAGGAGAAGGGCGAACTTCGTTTTGAGGGCGATGAATCTGGCGTCCGAAGTGGCAGTGGAAGTTTGGATCAGCTGAGGAATGGCTTCCAGATTAGCTTTCACGGCAGAGTGGCGCGATTTGACAGTAAACATTATAGAATTGGTGGTATGGTGGGGCATACAAGAGGGAGACTCAGGATCGAGAAGATGATACCAAATGTTAAGGCACAACTCCCAAATTCCCTATCTCAACCTACTAGTAGCAGATAGCAATGGCGGTGATGTGG
The DNA here is from genome assembly GCF_041283825.1 of Pyrus communis. Taxonomy (NCBI): domain Eukaryota; kingdom Viridiplantae; phylum Streptophyta; class Magnoliopsida; order Rosales; family Rosaceae; genus Pyrus; species Pyrus communis. Next base: position 30,229,942 of record NC_142569.1, read on the forward strand.
GAAAGGGAAATAGAAAGAGAAAGAGAAATGAGTATTTTTTGTAATATTGTTTTCTAATTCAATTCCGTTGGCAGAATAATGCCACAATTGGTTCTTATAGAACCATCATTCTCATAGTGCTAGCTGACCACTAACAATAACAACATTTAGCTAAATAATATTCCACTATTATTCTAACCACTATTATAATCGTAACATACTCTATGCCTCTCTACCTCAGAATCTAAAACCGTTTGGGAGAAAGCATAGTCCGCCACTTATTCTCAGATTTCTGGGTCGACCTAGGTGCAGCCATGGCTACAACTACCCCACCTCGAAAGCTCCGCTTACTGCGATACAAAGACCCAATAGACCCAGCAAACCCAACAGAGGGTATGACATTTGTGATGTGTTTTGGGGGTAAAGTTGTGAAATAGGTTCGGAAGAGAGAACTGGGTTTAGGGTTTGGAGGGCCAAGGAGGTTGCAGAGAGTGGGTGTAATGGTGGTACTATTGAAGATTTTGGTCTTAGAGGAAGAAAGGGGAAATGACCTCAGAACGTGCAAGCCCATTTCAAGATAGAACTAGTTCAACTGTAATAGAATATGCACCCTGTTTTAGGGGGGCCTATGATTTTATTATTTGCTTAACTGCAATTTTTTAAATCAAATGATATAGTGGTTGGTGGTCAGATAGCTTCTTTAATGATTTAAACAATAAATTCAATCAAGAACTTAGATGAGTCGTGAGATAGTGTGGAGCCTACCAAAGTACCAACCTAAACATCAAAACCAACCTTGGTTACTCCCATTTTCTTGCACAACCCCCCTCCCCCCAAAAGCCAACTGCTCTTCGCCAACTCATTCCTCTTTGGTTAGGTTCAGCAAGTAACCTCCTATCTTTTTCTTTTTCCTGCTCCCTTCTAGCCCACTAACCCCTTCCCTCAAACCCCTTATTTCCCTCCGTTCTGGTCTATCCCTTCCTTTTGTTTTTGTTTTTGTTTTTGTTTTTTTTTTTTATGCTTTCTTTCTTTCCCTTGTCTTCAGTAATATCTGTTATCCTTTGGTGTTGTGCTCTGAGCTTTTGTCTCATTTTCTTTTAAGCTCTTGTCTCAATTTTGCTATGAGTTTATCTCAGCTTATTATGCATCTTTCCTCCCCAGTTGTTGTTCCTCTTCACGAATCCTCTATCATCAACCTTGGTTCCTCATTCTATCATATGGCTCTTCCAAGTTTCTCCTTTAGAAAAGTGCTTCAGTGTTCGGTGGCTTTTAAAGTGCTTTTTGCACTATTTGGTAAGATTATGGGAGTGCTCACTATGCGGGTGGCTTGGCCACCGTATTTTTCGTTCATCCGTTTGGTTCCTTGGTTCGTCTTCTTGACGATGTTGGCGTTATGAAGGTGCTACAACTAGCTTAGAGGAAGCGGCATTTTTCTTTTTTCAGATCTAGGGTTTCAATTAAAGTTTTCCCTTTTTTGAGCCTGTGATCTTTCTTTTTCTATTTATTGGATTTTCTATTATGTTGGATTGTGCTTTTACTTGTTTGTTTTGGGCTGCCTTTCTTTTTTGCTAGCCTTCTCTTGTGCTAGCCTTCTTTATTAATAAATTTTATAATGTTTGACCAAAAAACAAGAAATTCAATCATTGTCACTTAATACTACGATCTAGCGGTATTCCTCTTCACTTTTAAGTGAGAGGTCTTAGGTTCGATTCTTGCCAAAGGCGAATTTGAACCATATTATTGCTAGCTCATTGTGAGGCTAAACTCACCATCTCCCCCTTAATGTACATAATGTTGTTTGTTCAATAAAAAAAAAAAATTCAATCATCAATTGTCAATTCACAACGTTAGTGAATTAAATTGTTAATTGTTATGTGGGAGAGAAATCGGTCCCACACCATGATACATAGGCATGATTGATTTTTGTTACTTTAGTAAACAGGGTTGGCCCTAACCCAATACTAATAGGGCACTTGTCTAGGGCCCAAATTTGATTGGGGTACCAAATTATGTTTATAAGCCCATATATGGTATATCCAAAAAGAAGAAGAAAAAAAAGGTGTTTTCAGTCAACAACGTCAAGCAGGTTCTCTTTCCAAAGTTCACTTCTTCCGAGTTCGAAGTTTTAACACTCTAAAAACCCTATATTATCCTTCTTTATACATACCACAATCATCACCACGGCCACCATAACCATAAACACCAGTACACCACCATCGTTGTCACTGGCCTTACCATCACTGTAACCACTACAACCCAACCACCACACTCTTTTATTGGCACACAACCATACCCCATCACTATTGCTACCATTACCACCGCCACCACCATAATCACCATCTTTGTTCTTGCCACCGCTGTCATTGTCACTGCCCCATTACCATGCCATTTTTTTCATTATATACAATTATATAACTTTTATATTAAAATTCACCAAACGTTTTTACACTGTTTTTATACCCCTAATAATTAAAAATATGTTATAAAAGTGGATGACCCACATGAAGAAATAATCACCGTTCATCACTTCTTGTTAGCCAACAAATGTTGAAGGTGCGTTGCTAGCCAACAAATGTTGAAGTTTAGAGCATATATAGAGATGATCAGGGCTTCAGAGGTTGAAAAGTGTTTGTCTTCAATATCACAGTGTCAATTGTCTCTGGTGGAGATGTTGAAACAGTAGAAACAAATGTTGCAATCTAACCCTTCGTTTTAGTTTTCTTTCGCTGAATCCAAGTATCAAAAGTAAAAATGAGGCTAGAAGTGAGAAAGTAGGGCATGACTGATTTTGAAGCTTGATGGAATCCATTGTAGCTGATACATCGTTTTTGGAAGAAAAGATTCGAGCCAAGGTGGAATGAATCCAGAGATAGGGGTCCATTGTTGGTGTGGAAGTTTGGAGATTGGTGGGGCCGTTGTAGGGAAAGAAGATGGATTCCCAACGCCATTTTCAGAGGAATTTAGGCTGCTTGATGTTTTTAATGTTGAGAACTCGGAAGTAGACAACACTGAGTTTTGGGCCAAAGCCCACATGCTAATATTACTTGTGGCCCTGGTCCTAGCCCTGTTAAATTCATTGGACTTGTATGACACCAACTCTCACATCTCCTCACAAACTGAAAAAGATCGAAAGTTTGAATACCTATACAATTGGGTGTAAAAGCTACTGTTTAAAAACAAGCATTTTAAGCAACGCAAAGTTTAAATTACATGCATAAACGCCATCCTGAATGCTTCACAATTCTGTTTTAACCTAGAGGACCGAGAAAACCATGATCTATTTAGGAATTACCTTTTTTGACTCCGTAAATAATTTCAATAAAAAATGATGAATTATAATGCTACTCACTTGTTACAATTTTTTTCTTCGTGGTCTGATTTTGTTATGCTTCAGTTGAATATGTACCCTGTCATTCTCCTTCACAGCAAAGAAAACAAATAGCTGCCGTCCTCCATCAAACGATGTCAACAAATTTCCAATTAAACTTGCGACGCGATTGTATGCGCCCAATGCCTAACTTTATCTTGGCCTGCCTTGTGTTACAAAAAGAATATGATGATTCTGCTCAACTCGGCTTCTACAAGAGTCATCCTTGTATGCAATTTCCATTCATCGATGTACCTAGTGTTGTTCACCATCTTATCTCCAACCCAACGTGAATCAATTCTAATAATATGTCAACCCATGTATCCGGTACACCAAGTAAGCACCAGTGTATGCAATTCTGGCCCATACTAAAACAACATCCTTTTGTCCCAACCAAATCGTTGGATGGGCACCTGCTCTGAACTCACTCAGTTATTCTCAAGAACAACTTTAAAACTTTAAATCTATCTGGCATATCAATGGGCTGTAGAATTGGTTTGCTCGCACGATAAAAAGTTAGAGGACTTTCTTTTGGAAATTTATTAGTATTCCACCTAGTTAAGCACAAATTCTTTAGTAGCTGGTTTCTGCAGAATATGAACTGATAACAGAGGCCAGACATGTAACAAACTAATGACATGCCATACCAAAGTAACAAACTCAACAAGAGATTTAAGTGTAACACTAGTGTGTTCCATATCAAATGAATCGTAAATTTAGGGTGATCGACCCTTTTAATCCATATGATGTCCTTTCAGGGCGATAGAGGAAATGCTTCCCACGTACACCAATAAGGATTAATGTCGGATACTTGTAGAGTGAGCTTTATGATTTGCTTTTTAAAAGTTTTTCAATTACTTTTAATTATTTCTGTTACTTTCAAAAACCAGACTGTAACCCTTCTTTCTATCCGTGTGTGTGTGTGTGTTAAAAAAAGAAATTAATTTATCTCCATGTTCACAAACTTTTCCGGTCATTGATTAATCAATAAAATCACATTGATGATTAGGGACCGAATGGGCCATTTCATCAATGAAACAGACTACTAAAGAGGACCATACAAAACATGACATTAGGGAAATTAGATCTTAAGACCCTTATTGTCAAAACTCTTCAGACATGCCACAACTTTAAAAAAGATAGAAATAAATCAATCAATTCGTTAATCAACAGCTTTGGTGATTTAGCAGAAAGAGAAAAGTAATACCAGTGCCCTGTATTGAAAACTAGGACATCACAAAAATCAGAAATGTTGGCCCAATCATTGGCTGGAATATCAACATCTACTCAATACATTCCCTTCAATCCATCTTGATCCCCACATGCCACCTGTTTTGGCTACCACCTTGATTTAATCAACTATGAGCATGTAAGGTTTCCATTTTCATAACTCACTTGCATGAAAATGAAACTCAGAAAAAAGAGACAGTTAACAGTATTCCAGATTAAATTCCAGTTTAGGGAAATACTAAAACTACCACCGGTTCCCCTTAAGCAAGAATAAATCAAAGTTCCAATGACTTCATTGGCATGTGTTCCACATACAAAATTAAGTAGCTCACAGTTATATCCCGACAACTCTTAATGACAGTGCCAACAAATGTCCAAAAATGTGTAATGTAACACAAAAGTTGCATTCTTCTCATAGACTAGACCAATCATCAATCTGGTTTACAATAACAAATTCACAATCCAATCAAATTTCACAATCGTAGAAAGTTAAAAAGATAAATGCAGGGCGTAATGCATGCTCATAAATCAAACAAAATAGCAAAAACAAAACAATCTCATGAAATCTTACTCATATTTGGTGAGCAGCACTGCCCGATGATACCTTACCGTAAAATTGACGTTAGGAAAATAAGCTCATCTCCAAACCCTTTTCCTCTTCCACTTCTTAGCACCTACATCAGCCACTTTCAGAATGCATAGAAACGACACCAAAAAATTCTCATTCAGTGAGTCCCTGACGAACCCAGCATTCATGTTCCTCATTCGACCCAGAAATCGAGTCGGGTTGATCTGATGCAAAACGCATCTTGAGGGACCCATTTCCAAGAGTTAATGATTCCCATGTTTTCCCTCTTGTTCCCCAGGCAGTTCCTAAGTAGGTCTCATCATACATGGGTTTGCGGTTGGGGTCGTGGACTCAATGGCCTTTGAAGAAATTGCAGAAGGGGAAAATGGGGATTCTTTTGGAGATAAAGGTTGGTAGAAAGGGTGTGTGGAAGGGGAGGAATAGGAGTAGAGGAAAATGAGGAATAGGGTTAGTAGAATGAGCCATGGGAAGAGGGGAGAGAGGAGCTTGGATCCTATTATGGACAAGCATTTGTCTGTTGTAAAGTTGGTTCGGTACGGGAAACCAAACCGAAAAACCATGTCTCGATTCCCAAAACAAAGTTTTTGGGAATCCTAATTTCAAGACCGATCTCAAACTAAATTTTCGGAAATCCCAAATTTCGAGAATCCAGAAATAGTTTCGGGATTTTAGGACATATTAGGAATCCTGAAATAGTTTTGGGCTTTTGGGCTATTGGGCTAAAACTTGACATATTGGGCTTATGGGCTAAAATTTAGCCTTTTATATTGAAATTGTCAACCCAATTTCATTAATACCAATCTGTCATACATACAAATATGTCATATGTGCGTTTGTGCAATCTATTTTGAGCCACTAATGCAATTTATTTTGAGCCTTTAACTTCATATATACCAATATGTGCAATCATTTCCCAATCGACGTTAAGCTAATTTTATCGTATCTTTTGTTTATGTAGCAAACTTGATCATGTGTACTGTGTTTTTGTCAAATTTATATGTTGCCCTATTGAAGTTGTAATACACATTCAGATAAGACTTAACTTCATCGATAGTTTTGATTCATATATAGTTTCTTAACATAAAATGCTTATGTTGCCATACATTCTATTAAGAGAACAAAAGATGTGATTGTGAGAAGAGAGCATTTTTATGTGTCAAACAGTTTAGTAAAAGAATACTTCCATAATAGATCATTATGTTTCCAATTTCCATCAACATTAACAAGGGTTGATTAAGCTCTTAAACAATGCTACCAAGTTCAAAATCTTGAAGGTTTTGAAAAGAATCAAACTTTTTTATTAAACACAAAATGAATAAGATGCATCAAGCAGTGGAGAAGGAATACACCAGAAACAGAAATATTATATCTCAAGTCCATTACAAAGATTAAAAGCAACCATAAATCAAGGTAAATGAACCATTATGGTTTCCACTCACTAAATCAAAGATCCATGCTTGATAATGTTCTTAAAAAGACTCATTTGTTGTAAAATCGATGATGTGTGCAGTGGAACAAAAGAAATAAGACACAAAATTTATGAGGTTTCTCTACAGTCAGTGTGACTAGAGTACGTCATCGAAGCAACAATGGTGCGTCCATTATAATTTAGAATAATAAGAGTACAAAATAACTCTCTCTCTATTATCCCATCTCCTCTTCCTTTTTTTTCTGTCTTCCTCTTCTTCTCCTCTCATTCATATCTCTTTTCCTCTTCTTTTCTTTTCTCTCTTCCTCTTCTGTGAGCCTTGTGGCTTCTATCTATCTCATTTGTGTTGTGTGGGGTGTTGTATTTATATAGAAAGCAGGAGTCGTATGAAGCAAGCTTCAGCAGACAGTGGAAGGGCAACTTGCCCATTATTTAATTATTTGAATGGACATCCACTGTTATACAACATTCCCCCTTGGATGGCCACAAGTTTTCCGGTGACTCGTTAAAATCTTGATCTGTTTTTGGATGCTCCCCCTGATGAGTATCTCCCCCTGATTTCAAATCATTTAGGCTGATAGTTGATCATTCTGCTTCAGTCTCTTAGCGAGAAGAGTTGCCAAAAGAGGTGTTTTACTTGTTGTTAACTTTCCACATGCTTGTTCTTGAACTGGGTTGGAGGGCCTTCTGCTAGACTTCCTCCAAAGGTCTGAATTTACTACTTTTATTTGGAGCTAAATTTGATTCAAGGGTGGTGGACACTTGATCTTGAATCGGACTTGTGATTTCTTCAAGGGTCATCTAGGCTCTATCTTGAATGAAATTGGACCATGAGGAGCTTTATGTGGCAAGTGATCTTTCTCGGGGATGAATCAGCACGTGTTTGTTGCGTTTGTCTCCACATGCTTCAATGTATCATTTTCACTTGCCTTATCTGTTCCCCTTGCAGAAGTGGTATTTTCCCTAGTTTTCCCCCATGCATGTGTGTCATATTCTCTTGTAGTATTTGTTCACTGATGCAGGAGTGGAATACAAACCTTGCATTTGAATGGTCATTCACTTCTTGGTAACTCATCCATGCGTGGCAGCTTCAGTGTAAAGAGCCAACAACGGGCCAATTATTCTGCAGTGTTGATGACTTAAGACCCAGCTCCATCAACAGTTGAAGATGAGTACTCGAAAGCAATTCTAGGTAAGCAATCATGAAAGGTTCCAAGCAGTCGGTTCCTTACCGAAAGTTTGAGTGGAAGTTCTGACATATTGCTTTCTTTATCTTTATCTTTGCAGGTAAGAACAAGGACAAAGGAAAGGACATGGAGATTGCATGATATGAGATACTATTGCTCTCGTTCTTGATGATATGAGATAATCTTGCTCTGGTGTGACTGGTTTTGAAGAGGTATTCTCGAAAAGGAAGAAAACTGGGTATTTCGAGATGCTTTGTTGAAGATGCATTCTCGGAGATGAGGAAGAGTTAGGTATTCTTGCAAGTCTGCCTTGTTATGGAGAACAAAGGTCGACATATATAGAGATTTTTCAATAGTAAGTAGTGGTGCTATGAATTTACTCTTGTCAGCAACTGTGGTGTAATTAGAACAGTAAGATTTACGCGTTTTCAACTTTGTCAGAGATCTTTGACAAAGTTGCACGCGATATCCGAAAAGCTGAGATTGCTTCTGAAAAATGCCAACGAACTTTATTCAGGAAAATCTGGCTTTTGAAATTCGGAGAGCGATGCCTCTTTGATCTCTAAACAAGTGGTTTTGTTGCCTCTTCTTTTATACAGACATCAATTGTGTTCAAGAGTATGCTTAGAAAGTTGCTGCCTGTAAAAATTTTCCCCTTCTTGCACTTCTGAGATTTTATTTGACCTTATTTTTTCCTTCATCATTTCTGAAAATAGCTTGCCCATCTAACATTTGCTTAGATTTGAGTCTTAGGAATGATATAGACGAACAACGTCAGGATAATATATAGCGCCCGTCCTTATCTTCTAATGGTCCTTTTACGGTTGAGGACTATGTGATAAAGAATAACATTACTGCTAGTGGTAGCTAGGAATCTTCTCACTCCAAAAGATAACAGAATCCTTTCAAAACGGTCTAATGAGTCAGCCGTTCTAGAGTCCTTGGCTCTCAGTGTTCAGTGTGCAGGCTCTGTTTCCAATATGGTCTAACGCCTACTTGCTCGAACTTACCAAGTTGAATCATTGATGGTTGAGGTGGCAAGTCTTAAACAAGATATTGAAGGGCTCAAGCACAAGAATAGAGTGTTACATGTGCTTGCAAATAATTACTTGACGAGCATGAAAAGAAAGCTTGACCAGCTTCAAGAATCCAAAAGTCGGATTCAAAATGATCACCAAAGATTCGTGGCTAGATTCCAAAGGCAATTGATGCCTTCCCCTTCTGGTGTTTTGCCGAGTACTGGGGTGCCACATGATCAATTTCCAGTGCCTCTCCTTTCTGGGGTATTGCCAAGTATTGAGGCTTCACATGAGCAACCTTTGTGAAGGCTCCATCCTGTTTGTTTGTTTTAACTCATGTGTATGTATATGTCTGTAATTTCTCGAAGATATCAATATATAAGCTTTATTTCATTCAATGTATTGTTCCAAATACAATAAAGCATATACTTCACTAAGATGTGGTACTTCTGGACCAAATATCAATTTATCTTTACCCTCACGAAGATAAATGATCATTCTTAGTGTCTACATCATTTGAGTATTCAACTCATAATCTTCAATCCATACGATTTTTTAATATCATAAACATCATGGATAAGATTCATGTTGGCATATTGTTCGATCTGCAGTTCGAGACAATATTTCTCTCAACACTTTATACTCTTTCTAGACTCTTCGGGAGTTTCAATTTAATATCATCAACTATTGCAAGAGATTTTAGTATGTTGCAACAATATCATAATGAAAGTACTCACTAAGGCAATTTTTACCATTTATTGGTATTGAGTACATTTTTTTACGCTTTACCCTTTAGGGCTTTCTTCAAGCAATATGAATCCTTCAGGGATTTTCTACACTTCATGACACATTTTCCTTCAGAATTTATACAGAGCAATTTTCACCCATGTATACTTAAGGGATTTACTTGTGGAAATATGATGTGGGCGACGTACAACCCTTTGTATATAATTCTCCATTCATATGAACTCCTTTACAACCTTGTGTCATATCATGTGAGTGTATTTCACGGTATTACAAATGCCCTTATGTAACCTTCTAGGTTCAACATCTTTTGGCTATTTGTATTGTATTCAAGTATATAGGTTCATTTTTCCACGTTCTTACAAAATTGTAATGGAATTGCCTTTCTCCATTTTGGCCAATAATTTTGTTGACGGAAAAAGAACGGGACTCAATATCAACACAGTTCATTGATGAATTTAGTAGCTACTTGTAAAAACTAAAATTACCATTGGTTATCATCAATCTGTGATCCCATATTCTCAAGTGTATGCGCATGCATAAAAATTTTTCATTTTTTTGGATATCCATTGCCTCTTCAAGGCATTACACTATCTCTTCCAGGATAGTCGCAGTCTAGAGAATGCGAATCATAACCCCCTCTTGAGCGTTATAGAGCTTGGATTGTAATCTCCTTTTCCAGGAGTTAAGTCATTGGAACCAATATGTCTATCATGCTTCATGCATGAAACATCAACATTCCCATGTCCACGGATTGTCTTTTCTGGGACGTGTATCCATGCAGCGACTATCATGCTTCTGGCATGTTGTAGTTATGCGTCGGGAATGCAATAGTTCAGTAGTGTCATATTTTTCTTCTTTTGAAGGACTGAACATTTTAAGTCTGAGGGTCTGCCACGCTTCAGGCGTGCAACAGATAAATCATTTACTGCATCATTATTTTGTCCAACAGGAACATCAATTCTTGTAGGCATATTTGCAGCAAGTATATGTGATTTCATCACTTTCGTGGTATCATTCAATTATTCTTACTTCATTTTCTCATCGATCGCTTCGTGAATCAAAATAAGACACGTTCTTCTGGAATGGTCTTTTCTCATCATTCTTCTGGAATGATATTTTCTCATCGTTCTTCTAGAATGAAGTTATTTTCTCCCCCTAACGGCGGGGAAATTGTTTTATCAAAATGACAATCTGCAAACCACGCGGTAAACATATCCTCAGTCAAGGGTTCCAAATATTGAATGATAGATGGTGTCCAATGTCAATGCCCAATTCGCGATGATGCCTCACTTCAGTACGTTGTGGCAGTGCAATAGGTACAAAGATAATACAACCAAAAACTCGTAAATGTGTAATGTTTGGCTAATGCCCAAACACGAGTTGTACTGAGAAATATTGATGGTTGGCAACAGGTCTCAACCGAATTAATATTACATCATGTAAAATGACATGTCTCTATGTAGAAACTTGGCAATTTCATTTTCATGAGCAGAGCGCAGGTAATCAAATTCATCCGCTTAATAAATATTTCTGCTAAACCATTTTGAGTATGGATATAAGGAACTTCTGGTCCTTATTTAATAGTCTGTAAACTGAGACTCTTATGGCTTTTATTACAATTAAGTTACGGCACTGCGGCACTTCAAACTTACTGTACTCATCAAGGAATTTCATATCCTGATCTTGAGGATGAAGGGACTTCATGCCCGATCTTTTTGTATGATGGAACTTCAGGTCCAATCATTTTTATATGATGAGGATCAAGAAACTGCAGGTTCTGATTTGGTCAAGGAACTTCGAGTCATATATATACTCATCGTATCAAAAGATAAGTACAATAAATAAATTAAAGCAATAGACGGTAATTCCAGCCATAGTAAATAAATTGCATTTAAGTAAATAAAGCTTGTGACAAGAGCTTTAATTCAGCACTATTCACATAAATCAAAACTTAAAGCAGTAGGCAGTAAAACCGTCCATGATAAATAAATTGTTTTAAAGTAAATAGAACTTGTGAAAGTGTTTTAAACCAACACCATTCACATAAAAAGTATCATAACCTTTTATTATTATTTTTTTCACTTCCTTTTGTCCTTTTTATATGTTAATTAAATTTTTTTTCTGTCGGCACCAAGTTTCAAAACCTTTTCTCACATGTTGTACAATTCCTTTGCTTTATACCTTTTTTTTTTTTTTTTTTTTTTTTTCATATGGTGCTAAAGCACCAGCTTTTATTTATTTTATGTTTTCAAAAGGTCCCATTGCTTTTGCCTTATCCTCCATCTCCTCCACATAATACTTATTCTTCCTCTGCTTAGAAAGTTGAGCACTTTCTTTGTTTCTCATCAGTCTCGCCTTCCTTGTTCCGTGGTGTCCTCAGAGGACATATCAACAACAACAACTGCACCACCCAATCTACTCATGCTCAGAACCTTGACTTGGAGCTTGGTTCATCGCTGCCCCTACACCTCCGTAGTTCTGTGCTTGCAGCTGACCTTCCTGAGGGTGGTGAAAATTTGGAGACTGAGAATTAGTAGCTCCATCCAGTGATGCACCGAAGCCAGAAATTTCCCGAGTACCAAAAAACATGAAATTGACCTGAAAGAAGGTCCCTAATGCCATAAGGAATTACTAGACAGAATGAGTAGTCTTTTTTATTTACAAATACAAGTTGTCGAGAAATACGGTGTTGAGAAACAAGTGCCAGGATGCGTTAAGGCGCTTCATCATGAAGAGTCGTATTGCGCTTCCTTGTCTCGCTCAGTCTCACGAGTGGAAATTGAAGCTTCTCTCCTTTGAACATAGATTGAACATAAGAAGCCCCATGGCCTCCCACTTGATTGGGGATTTGAAAAATGAGTCGTCGTAGGTGGCGCAGGAAGTTGTGTTTTCCACTGACACGAGCTTCTCGTGCTGATAATGTGTTGTAAAATCGATGATAAGTGCAGTGGAATAAAAGAAACAAGACACAAAATTTACGAGATTCCTCTACAGTCAGTATGATTGGAGTACGTTCTTGGAGCAGCAGTGGTGCTTCCATTATAATTTAGAATAATAAGAGTACAAAATAACTCTCTATTATCCCCTCTCTTCTTCTCCTCTCATTCATATCTATCTTCCTCTTCTTCTCCTCTCATTCATATCTCTCTTCCTTTTCTTTTCTTTTCTCTCTTCCTCTTCTGTGAGCCTTGTGGCTTCTATCTATCTCATTTGTGTTGTGTGGGGTGTTGTATTTATATAGAAAGCAGGAGTCGTATGAAGCAAGCTTCAGCAGATAGTGGAAGGGCAACTTGCCCATTATTTAATTATTTGAGTGGACATCCACTGTTATACAACATCATCATGTTAGTGCCAAAGCAATTATAATAACATAAAAGACTAGGAAATTGCATATTCTTTCTAGACCAACATATGAAAAGTTGAAAACAACAACACCACTAATAAAGCAATGCAAAATGCTTACCTCTAAATCCTCAGAGGCAATGTTAAAGACCCCAGAAACTAGTTGAGAAAAACATTCAACCAACAATGCTTTCTTTGCTAAAGTTAAGGCCTATAAGAACGGTAGAATGATTATTTATGAGCTCTAACGTCTAGCAAATTTGTGACAAATTCAAAATGAAAGACAATAAGAATGAAGTGTAAATGTTCGAGGCAACAACCAATGGAAATTACTTTATTTCTTATGAAAACAGCCATTACATATCTTCTACCTCCATATTAGTTCCAAGTGCTAATTTTCACAAACCCTAATCTAGAATTCAAACCCTAAATTAATTCCAAAATTTACTTGATTTGGGGGAGAATCAGTGCACAGTGCACTGGAATTTGGATGAAAAAGTCAAGAGAGAAAGATCAGAGAGGTAAGCGGTGCTGGTGGCCGTGGCTTTGCCTCTGTGCCGTGAAGGAAGGCTCCTAAACAGTGAGGGTTTGAGGGATGAGAAGTCGAGAAAGAAAGATTAGAGAGGTGATAGGTCAGTCGAGAGAGAGGTGAGTCACTTGTGTGATGTGGGTGTGGCCGGATTCGAAGACGGAGAGAGAAATCGGCGAGGAGGGTGGTGAGGTGAGGTCAAGTCGAGAGACGGAGAGAGAAAGTGACAGAGTTTCTGAGGGTTTGATTTGTATTCAACATCAACCAAATTCGACGACTGTTACAATTCCAAATATATATTTAAAATTAAATAATATATATTTTTTATTTCGGTTCGGTTCGAGATTACCGAAATAATGAAAATGTGAGACTGATTCTCATACCGAAAGTTCAAGATCGGTTCGGTATTGGGTACTGAAATTTTCGGAAGTTTCGGTTTGGTATTTTTTCGGTTCGGATTGGAATATTCCTTTTTTTTTCCCCACCCCTTGTCTTTGTTTCTATTTTTGAGAAGAAGAAGTGAAAAAAAAAAAAAGATACAACAACAAGGCTTCTAGTCATTTAGTACTCTTCATTTGTAAGAGAGGTCTTAGGTTTGATTCTCGCCAAAAACGAGTTTGAACAACATTATTGTTAATTCATCGTAAGACTAAGCTCACCCCTCCTGTAGATAATACTCATTTGTTAAAAATAAAAAAATAATAACAACAACAACAAGGCTTCTCAAGTGGCCTTTATTGAAGGCTTCTGGGTGAGGAAAGGTTCTTGCCACAGAGATTGGCTTTCAAAAGAGCGCATTTGTGCAAAGGCGTCTCTATAGACCTACTTAAATGTAGAAAAACAGAACATTTCTTTATATATGAAAAAGTTATATCCATTCTTAGGGTTACACATCCGTACTATTAGCTTTGTACATATCAAAATTAGGATAATAAAACGTACAAGTAGCTTGATATATATCAAATAAAAAAATACATAATGTACCACAATTAGTCTTTTAGTGTACTAAAATACTAATACGAACCCAAGTGAAGATACGTAACGTACCAAATACATAACGTACACAAGTTAAGATACATAATGTACCAATAATGTTATATTTAATGTATGTGTGCATGCATATATAGACCTGGCAATTTCTTACACGACCCATTAACACGACACGTAAACAACACGAAAATAACAAGTTTCGGGTCAACACGATAACTAATCAGGTCATTATCGGGTCACACAATAATAACCTGTTAATAACGGGTCCTTAACAGGTTTACACGAGAGTGACACGCGAGTATCCTATTTCAACACAATAAGGAAAAAGTTATTTTGATGATTTTAGTTTTTGAAACTACTAAAAAAACTTACTATAAAATCCAATAGATATAATGAATATGTATATATTGTTTATTAATTATTATTGTATATAAATTTTAAAATTTAAGTTTTATTTATTTATTTATTTTTATAGGATATTATAGGCAAAGATTGAGATTAAAAATCATAAAACACATTAAAAATAAAAATATCAAGTAATTTCAAAATACCAAACACATTAAAAAAATTATAATAATTAATTTACATGTGCGAAAAATGTGAAAAAATATGCAAACGCTCGTAGTCGCATCCTCTATGCTTTGAGGATGGGTATATGATCGTTTGAATTTTTAAAACCATACAAACTCTCATGAATGGTATTTTTAAGGGAGTTCAAAATAAATAAAATTCATAATCATTAATGTATAAGTTTGAAAGATGTGAAAGCATAATAAACGTTCATAATTGCATCCTGAACACTTAGACGATGGTTACATGGTCATTTATATTTTTAAAACCCTCCAAATCTCATGAACGGAGGTTTTTATTTGAGTGCAAAATTAATAATAATTATTGTAGAAGTGTGAAAAATGTAATCACTCGTAATGACAAGTTTTACAACTTTCATGAAGGGGTCCACTCCGAAATTTAGTATTATGTTTTGCATTTTTTTGGGTCAAATTATGTTTTTCATTTTCATTTTTATTGATTTAAAATATATTTTTCTTAATAGGTAACGGGTCAGATCATATTACCTGATAAATGACCAATTTAAGATTTATGAAGCAGATAAGAATAATTTTGTGTTTCGGAAAGCCTCGTCGTAAATACAAAAAGAAAAAAGAAAAAAAAAAAAAAAAAAAAAAACAATAGCCTCCAGTTTTATGGTCCACACAATCTACACGAGAGACGAAAACATGCATAAAAGTCAAACCAAAAAATTGGGAGGTCCAGACGGTCAGTCAGTCAGTCTCTCACTTGGAGTAGAGATATCACCATCACAGCTCCTCCTCTTTAACATTCCTCTCTTCCCCCACCGCCCGGATATCACCATCCCTTTGCAGTTTGCGTATATTCTGTGTCTGTCCCTGCCCTGGTAAACTCTTCCATCTCCAATCTATGCTCATATTCTTAGTTTATATTTCCAATTCCTTAACTTGCAGTTTATTTTTGGTGAATTCTTCAACATGGGTTTGTTTTAATATCTCAGATTTCTTACTTCCTGCATTTTTGGATATATAATATGATTTGGATAATAGCATCTTAGATGGTCGTTTGGTATCTTTGATTTGTGAATTTGGATGGTAAGATCCTGGCTTTATTAGAATTACATCATCAAGTGTGTTATCATTTTATGTATTATAATGCTCCAATCAAACTGCATGAATGATTTTGGTTTTGGATCATCTCGTTGGGGAATGCTGATCACTTTTTTGTTTTTAAGTGACTGGGTTAAACTCTTAAATTTGCCTTCTTTTTTTCTTTTTTCTGGTTGAAATCCAGTGCTCACGATTGTTTAAGCAACTGAGGGACACGGATTGCTTTTGCTTCCAGAGGTCCATTCTCATTTGTTTTATGTTCAATTATTTTTAACCCAATCACTATAGAGGCAGACAAAATTACAGTTTCAAAGTTTTTCGCATAAACATCTGCGTTTGTCAGTGGATTGAGTTGTCGATGATAGTTTATGGTTTGCGCTTTGGATGGTGATATCACCCAATGCTTGAAAATGTACAGAACTAGTTCATGAATCATGATATCTGATAAAATGCACTTTGGTTGGTGCTAATAACTGATTCTTAACAATACACTGTTGTATAGCACTTCGCTTCCATAGACTCTGCTTGTACTGTGACAGGCTTCTGTTGTAGGTAATTTACTCCTAGGAAGAATATGTCAAGTCATGAATGCATCCTAGTAACTACAATTTTTTCCCCGAAGTCTTCACTATAAGCAAACGATGAATTTGAAAAGAGATGGTTCTCGGAGATTTGGGTGTTGTTGAGAATGAGTCCCACATTGATGGGAGGAGGGACCTTGCATGAGCTTATAAGTAGTTGAGCTATTTCCCATATTGCCAATTGGTTTTATGGTGGAACCTCAACTTTCTTCATGCTATCAGAGCAGGTTGTCCCACGTGTGAAGCCAAACAGCCACATGTGCTCCACATCACCCCGTTGTATTGTCCACTTGTTAGGCTCGAAAATTCGCCTCACATGAGGGGGCGTGTTGAGAATTAGTCCCACATTGATGGGCACATTGATGGGAGGAGGGACTTGTCGTGTTGGGAATGAGTCCCACATTGATGGAAGGAGGGACCTTTCATGAGCTTATAAGAAGTACCTCATCGGGAACTGCAACAAATGATGATTTTGAAACAGTAACATGCCGTGTTACTAAAATTTATACTGTAGTACTGGCTGATTGTAAGATCTATTAACTTTGTGGTTTGTCGATGCACAAAATCGGCGAGGACTTTGGTACAACAGAAAGTGTGAAATTTGTGACCTTCGCTAGGTTAAGAGTTAACTCATAATGAGCTCACGCTGACGTCGAGTGCATACTCGCAATGAAGAACGCGACAAGCCGAGCCGCCTCGCAACGAGCACTGCCTCCAGCTGAGCAACCGCCTCGCCACGAGTATTGCCTCTAGCCGAGCAGCCTCGCAACGTGTGCTACTTTTAGCTGAGTATTGCTTTACGTTAATCACCGTTTCATGTCGAGTACTAGTTCTAGACGACATCTAGTCACTTCGGCCCACACATGGATTGAATTTGAAGTCTCCAGCCAAAAGACTCTCTTGACTGAAGACCTGGGGGACTCCTGTTGTACCATATATTGGGCCTCAGTATTTGGGCTTCATTACTTAGCCCATGATTCATGTAAGAAGAGAGGAAACCCTTATTCTATAAAAGGGCTCCCTCGCACTCACTAGAGGGGGGCAAACAGAATAGCAAAGAGAGCAAACACTGCCTCGATAGCCTCCATGTATATTCAACATTCATTTACATGGTGAAATAGAATCAACACCAGTGTGGACGTAACCTCAACTTGAGGTGAACCACGATACATCTTGTGTTATTTGCTTCCCTATCTCTATTCATTTACATACTTATCCACACTAATGACCAGAGCAACCTAGCGAAGGTCACAAACTTCACACTTTCTGTTGTACCAAAGTCCTCGCCGATTTTGTGCATCAACATGGTTGGACTTCTCATGGGCCAGAGGTACTGATGCACATGAATTTCTTCTTTAACATGCTATTTTCATCGTTGCCAAGCTTCAAATTCTTGAACTGCGGCTGTATACTTATGTCTATAATTTTCACAAATACTGGATTGAAGTCCTCATTTTGATTGTACTCTCATTCTGTTCTAATGTTAAAGTAACTTTTACTGGTTAAGCTGCAGATATGGATAATGGTTCTGGTCCAAGTTTGTTTCCGCTGCACCGATGCAAAACTCTTCACCTGGTTGGTACCGACTTTGAATTTGGATTTGCATACAGTTTGTAGCTGTTTTGAAGCTGTACTTTTCTTTGGTTTGAGGGACATTCAAGATTGTCTTCGTTCTTGTCTTTTTGCTCGCGAAACATGATTTTACAAATCTGTTCATCCAGGTGAGGCATGGACAAGGAATCCACAATGTAGAGGGAGCTAAGAACTACGAAGCATACATGAAACCTGAATATTTTGATGCATGCCTTACTCCATTAGGCTGGCAGCAGGTGGGAAGAAAATCAACAACTTTTTCTTATACAGATACTATGTTACGAAAACTTTGAGAACTACGAAGCCTGTAACGAATATTTTCCTTCTACAAGTAAAAGACATTGTCATCAAAGATAATTTATGAATTGTTTTCTTACTGTGGTGGCAGGTTGATAATTTGCGTAAGCATGTTCATGAATGTGGGCTTTCCAAGAGGATTGAGTTAGTCATTACATCTCCTTTGCTAAGGTAATTATGCCATAATTCTGGAATCTAGCCTACCTCTCTGTCTTTTTCTTTCATGGATAATGCTTTTTATTAATCTCTCTATATTTTGTTGAAATATTTTCCGCTTGAAAGGTTGAGTGCAACAAACAAATAACTGTAGAAAAGGATCGATTTCGTGAATCTTTCTCATGGAAAAAAAAATTGAAAAACAGTAAAGGCATAATCTGGTTAGTTGGACTAACTTGTGTGTATATGGGAGCTTGAGAGGAGAGACGAAACAAAAAGGTTGGGTTGTACTTGTATTCAAGAATCTTGGTCTTAACACTATGTTTTTGGAGTTGAAAATATGGTAATTTGGGGGGTCATTTGGAAATTAAACTGTAATTTTCTGTCAAGAGATTTTTTGTTTATTAGGTTTTTGGTTAGCATAGAGAAACAATTTCGGAGTTGTCTAACATATCTATTTCTTTTCAGAGAAATTTTTGGTGTATGATTCCTGGACATGGGTATTATATTCTTTCTGACATGAATACTGGTAGTCAGTGATGGCAACTCCCAGAGTTCTAGTTACAAGATGACAGAAGTATGAAAATAACTTGTTTTATTTATGATTCGGAATTCACAGAGTACATGATAACTAGTACTTAGAGTTGTAGAGGTTACGCAAACGGAACCTTTTCTTTGTTATTTTATGTTGAAGAGATGATAGGATTTGAGCCAAATCTTAAATCATCTTCTTCTTCCAAGATACTGAAAAGAAAAGAAGTATATTACACTTGTTTCTTTGTAATTAAGCTTCGTTTTTCGGGAAATTTCGTTGTTAATGCAATAGCCAAGTTACAATTGATGAACTTGCATAATCTGTTCATGAAGATTCTTCCTCCCTGGAGAAACATTTCCATTTTTAGATTCTGTTAAGCTGTAATTAAAGTTGGTTTGACTGATTAGGACTCTGCAAACGGCTGTCGGAGTATTTGGAGGCGAGGGTTACAAGGATAGAACGGACGTACTGCCTCTAATGGTGGCAAATGCAGGAAATAGTGAACGCCCATCAATTTCAAGTCTCAACTGTCCACCAATCATTGCAGTAGAGGTTTGTCGAGAACATTTGGTATGTCAGTTAAGAACCAAATTATTTTGACTTCTTTGATTTTATTTTTCATTGGAACTGGACGTGAGTGAATCCTATGCAACTTAATGTGGGTCAAGTTTAACCTCAATTGTTCAACATTATTAACCTAGTGTATATCTTCAATATCTATGGAAGAAAGCCAAGTTTTCTTAGGCAAGTTTGGTTATTTGATTTGTCCCTTGATAGTTACATTTTTGTGGTGTAGCGTCGCTTAACTTGGCTTGTCTTTGCCAAGTATTTTATAATGTCAGAATTTTCTGATTGCAGGGCGTTCATCCCTGTGATAACAGGAGGAACATCAGCGACTATCAGTTGCTATTTCCTGCGGTTGATTTTTCGCTGGCAAGTAGTTGGATAGCTAACAATTACTGGGGGAGGAATTAGTGGTTTTAAGTTACTTTATGGTGCTTTTCATCTTTTGGTGGCTTTACATTTGGATTGTTATACAATATTTTTCAATTTTTTTATTGTTATATGCTAATATCTTTAGTTTTTACAGATAGAAACTGATAAGGATATATTGTGGAAGGCCGATGTGAGGGAGACGACAGAGGAAGTTGCAGCTAGGGGATTGGAATTCATGAACTGGTAGCTTATCTTGTAACCATCAGAAGCAAGAAGCTATCATCTGGAGCACATGCTCCATTGGTGTTGCTATCTTTTGTCGTTTCATAAACTTTCGAGTTTTAAAGCTTACCAGCCCTTTTGATGCTCTCATCCTCCATAAGATCGATACATTTTTATTATTCGTTTTCTTTTATGATCAAACTTATACGGGTTTGGTGCCTTCTTCTTGTCACTTCACAGGTTGTGGACAAGGAAAGAGAAAGACATAGCGATTGTTACTCATAACGGGTTCTTGTCTCACACGCTAAACGCACTAGGAAATGATTGTCATCCTTCGATGAAAAAAGAAATGTCCAAACCGTAAGTGCACTCTTTACAAGGATCACAAGCTTAGTAGATGTTTCAATAGTACTAAAGTTAACAAACTTGTTAGGCATTTGTTTTCCGAGTTATCAGGCTAACACTCTTATTCTTTTATGTCATTGCAGCTTTTCAAATTGCGAGCTTCGCTCCATGATCATTGTTGACAGAAGGTGAGCGTGTGATTTTTCGTTAGTTACGAAAGGGATTCCTTCTGTTTGATTAGGATTCTTACGATTTCTGTTCGTTCTCCAGTATGGCAGGGGCCGATTCATCAACAACTGATTATACAGGAAAGATTCCTTCGGGGCCGGATCTCCCTAGTGATGTTGCTGATGAGAAGTACCGTGGGAAAGAAAACGTCCGAACTTAGTGTAAATTGCACTAAAGAAAGGAAGATGCTACAAGCTGTGAACAAATTCGGATATTGTGCTTGCATAAA